>NC_089596.1:100552697-100728644 GCF_019320115.1 Miscanthus floridulus
CAATGTATATTTGCCTGCCTCTCCAAGAATTCTAGATCCATTTTTCAATTAGATTTTTCCACTCCTCCGTCCATACATGTTTTGATATTTCACATTTACCAGCAATGTCCTTTTGATGCAGCTGAGCAGCTTGACTAACAAATACAGTATCTATGTGGCACTCCACGATCAAAACCTTGAACAAGAGCTATAGTTTCTGCAGTAATCTTCATATGTTTACAAGTGGACCCTTACTGCCAGTCTTTATAGCTCTATTTTGTCAAGAAATCCTTGATTTACCGAGCATGAATATCCATTCTATGTCAATCATTGAAATGGGTCATTTAAGTCTGTGTTCCAAGTTCTCACCAATTTGTAGGCTGTACAGCTTTAGTTGCCTAAAACCTATTGTAGGAGCGCAACTTTGCAAGCCCAGCTGGTAATTTAGTGAATGCATGAAGTGAGAATGCTCAGAAATTTAAGCACTACCATCATGCTTCACTAACCTGACTCAACAGGCCACACACTATCAAGTATCAAGACAGTTGCACCACAAATTACCAATAATCATTGCATGAGCAAACCCCACCTTCTATACAATGAAATCGAACAGCATCCCTCACAACTATTTTCCTGCTAGTGACGACTGATATGAGTTTGATAGCAACATGGCAATCATCACATATCCTGAGGTTTTTCATGATATGGATTGTTGCACCCTTAGGTGTGTGAAGAAGGCCAAAGGCTAGAGCCAATTTCTCACTATGATACATAAGGTGCTCCTCTTTTTGTTCATCCTCAATATCATGTAGGACCACTGCAAAGTTTGGAACATATCCGATAGCTTTTATCTGGTTGATCAGCTCTTCAAGTTTTTCAGTGATTTGGTCCATCTGCGGATGTACCTTCTCCTCTGATGTGAAAACATGAACATCACTTCCCACATGAATCCAACTAACACCAGGTGGCTTCCTAACGCCCCTCTCCCTCATATGCTTACGAACCTTCACAACGCCATCCCATCGGTTGGCTTTTGCACACATGTTAGAGAGTAAAACATAGGTTCCAATATCATTGGGCTCCAACTGAAGAATCTGTTCAGCTACTCGATGACCAATACCATAATTTTTATATACCTGACAAGAACTTAGCAGTGATCGCCATGCAACAACATATGTGCCAATGCAGTTATTCACTATGAACCTCTCAGCCTCATCTAGCCGTCCAACTCTGCATAACAAACCAACCATACAAGTATAATGTTCCTTCCCAGGTGTAATTCCAACTTCCTTCATCATAGTATTCAAGTAGTAGAATGCTTCATCAACAAGACCCAACTGAGCACAAGCTGACAATACTCCAACAAAGGTGACATAAGACGGGACCACTGCTGCTGATAGCATACTGTGAAATGCTTCCATCGCTTCCCTTGCAAGGCCATGATGCGCATAGCCTGTGATCATCAAATTCCAAGAGACAACATCACGAAGTGGCATGGAAACGAAGACTCTTTGCGCATCCTCAATGCTGCCACTCTTTGAGTACATGTTCATGAGGCCATTACCGACTAGCAGATGGTCCCAATGCCCAGATTTCATAGCACAGGCACCAAGGGCGTTACCAGTTCTCAAGGCTGCAAGGCCAGCACAGCTGTTGAGAGCCACAGCATAAGTGAATTCATTGGGTTGAACTCCTTCCATTTCCATGTCCAAGAACAATTGCAATGCATCTTCATACAGCTCATTTTGGTTGTAAGCAGTCATAACAGCTGTCCAAGAAACAACATTCTTTTCTGGCAGAACCTCGAATGCACGATTAGCATCAAGAGCAACAACAACAACAACAACAACAACAAAGCCTTTAAGTCCCAAACAAGTTGGGGTAGGCTAGAGTTGAAACCCAACAGAAGCAATCAAGGTTCAGGCACGTGAATAGCTGTCTTCCAAGCACTCCTATCTAAGGCTAAGTCTTTGGGTATATTCCATCCTTTCAAGTCTCCTTTTATTGCTTCTACCTAAGTTAACTTCGGTCTTCCTCTGCCTCTCTTCACGTTACTATCCTGACTTAGGATTCCACTATGCACCGGTGCATCTGGAGGTCTTCGTTGCACATGTCCAAACCATCTCAACCGGTGTTGGACAAGCTTTTCTTCAATTGGCGCTACCCCTAATCTCTCACGTATATCATCGTTCCGAACTCGACCCCTTCTTGTATGACCGCAAATCCAACGCAACATATGCATTTCCGCGACACTTAGCTGTTGAATATGCCGTCTTTTTGTAGGCCAACATTCTGCACCATACAACATAGCAGGTCTAATCGCCGTCCTATAAAACTTGCCTTTTAGCTTCTGTGGTACCCTTTTGTCACATAGGACACCAGACGCTTGCCGCCACTTCATCCACCCTGCTTTGATTCTATGGCTAACATCTTCATCAATATCCCCGTCCCTTTGTAGCATTGATCCTAAATATCGAAAGGTATCCTTCCTAGGCACTACTTGACCTTCCAAACTAACATCTTCCTCCTCCCGAGTAGTAGTGCCGAAGTCACACCTCATATACTCAGTTTTAGTTCTACTAAGTCTAAAACCTTTGGACTCCAAAGTCTCCCGCCATAACTCCAGTTTCTGATTCACTCCTGTCCGGCTTTCATCAACTAGCACTATATCGTCCACGAAAAGCATACACCAAGGGATGTCTCCTTGTATGTCCCTTATGACCTCATCCATCACTAAAACAAACAAATAAGGGCTCAAAGCTGACCCTTGATGTAGTCCTATCCTAATCGGGAAGTCATCCGTGTCTCCATCACTTGTTCGAACTCTAGTCACAACATTGCTGTACATGTCCTTAATGAGCCCGACGTACTTCGTTGGGACTTTATGTTTGTTCAAAGCCCACCACATAATATTCCTTGGTATTTTATCATAAGCCTTCTCTAAGTCAATAAAAATCATGTGTAGGTCCTTCTTCTTCTCCCTATACCGCTCCATAACTTGTCTTATTAAGAAAATAGCTTCCATGGTTGACCTTCCGGGCATGAAACCAAATTGGTTCATAGAGACCCGCGTTATTGCTCTCAAGCGATGCTCGATAACTCTCTCCCATAGCTTCATAGTATGGCTCATCAACTTAATTCCCCGGTAATTTGTACAACTTTAAATATCCCCTTTATTCTTGTAGATCGGTACCAATATACTTCTCCTCCACTCATCAGGCATCTTGTTCGATCGAAAAATATGGTTGAACAGCTTGGTTAACCATACTACAGCTATGTCCCCGAGGCATCTCCACACTTCGATTGGGATACCATCCGGTCCCATCGCCTTACCTCCTTTCATCCTTTTCAATGCCTCTCTGACCTCAGATTCTTGGATTCTCCGCATAAAGCGCCTATTGGTGTCATCAAAAGAGTCATCCAACTAAAAGGTTGTGTCCATATTCTCACCATTGAACAATTTGTCAAAATACTCTTGCCATCGATGTCGGATCTCATCCTCCTTTACCAAGAGATGCTCCCTTTCATCCTTAATGCACTTAACTTGGTTCAAGTCCCGTGCCTTTCTCTCACGAACCCTAGCCATCCTATAAATATCATTCTCTCCTTCCTTCGTACTCAAATGTTGGTAAAGATCCTCATACGCTCTACCCTTTGCCACACTTACAGCTCGCTTTGCAGTCTTCTTTGCCACCTTGTACTTCTCTATGTTGTCCATACTCCTGTCTTGGTACAAGCGTCTATAGCATTCTTTCTTCTCCTTAATAGCCCTTTGGACTTCCTCGTTCCACCACCAAGTATCTTTAGCCTCGCGTCCCCTTCCTTTGGTTACTCCACACACCTCTGAGGCTACCTTCTGAATGTTGGTTGCCATCTTGTCCCACATATTATTTATGTCATATTCCTCCTTCCAAGAGCCCTCTTTGATAACCCTTTCCCTAAATACCTCTGACGTCTCCCCTTTCAGTTTCCACCACTTTGTTCTTTCAATCTTAGCTTGTTTATCCCTACGGGCACGCACTTGAAAACGAAAATCTGCCACCAAAAGCTTATGTTGAGAAACAACACACTCCCCTGGTATCACCTTGCAATCCAAGCATGCTCGTTTGTCCTTTCTTCTTGCGAGGACAAAGTCAATCTGGCTACAGTGTTGTCCGCTACTGAAGGTCACTAGATGAGATTCTCTCTTTCTAAAGAAAGTGTTGGCTATCATCAGGTCAAAAGCTACCGCGAAGTCCAGAACTTCCTCCCCCTCCTGATTCCTACTACCATACCCAAAACCTCCATGAACTGTCTCGAAACCTACGCTTGTAGTACCTACATGCCTATTAAGATCTCCTCCTATAAAAAGCTTCTCACTACTAGGTATAGCTCTAACCAGGCCATCTAAGTCTTCCTAGAACTGTCTCTTAGCACTCTCGTCGAGGCCTACTTGGGGGGCATACGCACTAATTACGTTTAAGACCATATCACCAACGACAAGCTTGACTAAGATAATCCTATCTCCTTGCCTTCTCACTCCCACCACACCATTCTTGAGGCTCTTATCAATCAAAACTCCTACTCCATTTCTATTCGCGACTGTCCCTGTGTACCAAAGCTTGAAACCTATATTGTCCACCTCTTTCGCCTTCTGACCCTTCCATTTAGTCTCTTGAACGCATAATATATTTACACGCCTCCTAGTCGCGGTATCAACTAATTCTCTTAACTTACCTGTAAGTGACCCTACATTCCAACTATCTAAACGGATCCTAGTTGGTTCAACTAGCTTCCTTACCCTTCGCACCCGTCGACTCTGATGCGAAGACCCTTGCTCATTTTTCACTACACCCGGGCGCCGATGTAGCGCGCCACTAAGGAAGCGACGACTCGATCCTTGGTTACTTGACACCATGCCCAGATCACGACGCGGCGCGTCACGGGGGTGACGACCCGGCCCTTGCCCATTTAACACCATACCCGGGTTCCGATATGGCGCGTCGCTAAGAGGGTTACGCCCCAACGATTTTCTTTCGGGTTTCATCTCCATTTAAGTGGCTAAGTTTTTACATTGGCTCGCCACGCCTAACACAACCCTCCTCCTTTACCAGGGCTTGGGACCTGCTATACTGGGACACCAAAGGCGCCCCACCATAGGCGGAGTTGATTAGCATCATGAGCATGGTCACATTTCCTGTACATATCAACAAGTGCACTCCCCACATACACATTTAATTGTAGCCTCTTCTTCAAAGCCTAGGCATGCACCTGAATCCCAAGCACAAAGTCCTTCATGCTAGCACAATGCCCAAGAACTGCGACATAAGACACATAATCCCATTCCTCAACCTCCCCAGTCATTTTTCTTACAATCCCAAATGAACCATCCAGTAGCCCCCGATCAAGAAACCCATTTATCATTGAGTTGAATGCGAATGCATCAAAACCAGACACATTCTCAAATACCTTCGCCCCATCCTCCATGTGAGCACACTGACAGTACATATATAGAACTGCGTTGAAAACATAGCGTTGCTCCGCCAGCCTAGCCTTAACAGCATACCCATGGCACTGCCTCCCCATGTCATAGCTCCTGACATTGGCGGTTGCGGCCAGCGCCGCTGACAGAACGTACTCGTTCAGGCCAAAGTCGACCACCCTGAGCAACGCGAGCGAGTCCTTATGGCGCCCCAGGGAAGCGTATGCGGACATGAGGAGGTTTCCGGACACGGCGTTCCGGAAGGGCATTGCGTCGAACACCTTGCGGGCGAGCCCAACCCGGCCGCACTTGGCGTAGAAGGAGATAAGGTTGTTGTGCAGGACGACGTCGAAATGGGCGGCTGTGATGAGCCGGACGTGGAGCGCCTTTCCCTTGGATAGGTCGCCAGCGGTGGCCGCCGCGCGAAGGACGGCCACTGCCGCGTGCCGCTGGAGCGCGGCGCCGCAGGGTCTAGCCATGGATTGGGGCGCAGGGTTCAATAGAGAGGTTTAGGGTGCGTTTGATTGGGCTGTGGCTGTAGAAAAAAGCTGCTGTGGGCTGTGAGCTGTGAAAAAGCTATTGTGGACTATGAGCTGTAGAAAAGCTGAAAGTTGTTTGGTTAAATAAGTATAAAATATACCTTATATCTTTATCTCTTGAAACAACTATGGAAGAGCTTTTTATTTCACCAATTTCGAAAAGCAGAAAGCCAAAAGCTAAAAGCAGAGTCAAACCAGCTTTCAAAACTGTACTACGAAAAAACAGCTGCTTCTGAAAAAGCCGTCTGAAAAAGCAGTCCCTTTGGTTGGGCTTTTAGCTTTTGGGGCCAAAAGCCAAAGCAAAAAGCCCAACCAAACGAACCCTTAGAGGAAAGAGGAAAAGTATACAGGCCAGGCAAGTGGTTTTGAGATAAATATATTATTAAGGTCCTCTTTGGTACAGCTCCAGTGGCTCCGGCTCTCACCCCTCCGCACCTGTCAGCCGCACATAGGCCGATAAGGGATTACTGTTCATCGGAGCCATTTTTCTCTCTCTTCTCCTCTCTCACGGAGCCGGAGAAGCTTGGTTTTGAGCTCCACGGCCGACAGGTGCGGAGAGCCCTGCGAAAAAAGGCCCTAAATCTGTGGCTCGAAGTCGAGATGGCGGGCCAAGGCCCATATAAGTTTGGAGGTTCAGCCCATATGTGTATTTCAACTTTGCGTTTCGGGCTAAAGCATAGATGGGTCGGAAGTCCAGTAACGGCCCTACCCACTGCAAAGTGATGGTACTGCTACCAGATTTTACGTGGCCTTTTGACTCACCAAACGTCCTAATAGAACGTAGAAATTTCACAAGAATACCGTAGATTTCATACGTCTTATATACGGAGAAAGATCAATACAAAATAGAACCTCACAGGAACATAAGTGCCCCTGAGAAAACTATATTCAGTTGTTGCCAGTAACTCAAATTGGCAGTGGGAGCTTACAAAATTTTCTGCTTGGTATCAATGCATTGCACTCTCTGACATAGCATCCTCCAGAAAACTTTAGCAAAGAGTAAGGCAAAAATATGGTATATGCATTGGAACTATTTCCACAATGCTCCTTTAACTGGCGTCATTTGGCTAACTAATCTTTCCAACCATCTTTCGTCGATCGCCTCGGAGCGAGACCTTTGGACGAAGGGTTAGGCAGAGGTTTGGATGGTGTCATCGGAGCTTCCTCATCGTCCCAGTCATCTCCCCAGTTGTCGTCCCACTTATCAGACTGATCATCAGGTTCTTTCTTGCCTCCAACCGAAACCGGTAAGTCTGACATGTCTAGCTTCTGATATGCAGGTTCGCCATCTTGCTTGCGTGTCCTCCGAAGCATGATGCACACTCCCACCACAGCAAGGAGAAGAAAGATAGGCAGCAGCGTGTATGTTGATGTAAGTGGCATCCGAATGACTCTGCCAGTCTCCCTTGTGATTGCATTGTAAATGCTAATATTACAGGAGTTTTCTGCAACTTTGAGGACTATTGTCGCCTTGTTTGCATCATCACTAAGAGAAACTCTCACCTGTGTCTAAGGCAAAAACAACCACAAAAAGAGCAAGACAAAGGCTCAGTAGAGTGTTTGAAGACACTCGAACCAAATCTCCAAGATAAGCACAACAATATATTACTAAAAGCTGATAGCTCGAGATAGGTTTCATAAGTACATAAGCAAGTGCAATTAAGAATGTTTTAGACAACAATAGAAAAATGAAACTAAAAAACCCATCAGTATACTGTCTCTGATTCCAATGGAAGTCATTTAGGACATTGACACAGTTTCCAATATGACAATTTTACTTGCAATTATTGTAAAAGTTTACCTTTTTATATGGAAAAATTTATATATTATGATAGTATTTTCCATGATGAACCTAAGACCATCAATCATGTGTTGTCAGTCTATATAGCCTTTCATGTATTGATGGATCAAGTTAAAGAAATTTGACCGATTAGAATCCTGAAACGAAAGATGTGGGGATGGTAAAAAGGAGGTTGATGAAGAATCAGATGGAGTAATTACAAAGTAACATTACTCATTTATACCTCATTGTGATCATTTGCTTCAACATGGATGGCATTTTCAGCTGAAGTGACATAATCTGGGGCCGTGATGCTAACATCAAGTGGGTTTATACCTCTGTTGTCCATCAGAAGCGACAGAGCTGATGAGTCTGGTCCCAACCTTAAAATGTTAGTTTACGTGGAAAACATAAACAGAGCACGAAAGAAGGAAAATGAGCAGACCAAAATATGAAACAGAAAAATACCACAATACATAAAGAGGACCAAAATGTTTTAAAAAAATAATTGATGTCATAGGGGAAAATGTGATGGGTCATTAAGGAAATTCTTTAGGAGGCCACACTTTTGGTCCAGATGCTGACAGAAAACTCTAATATAGTTGTCCAATATTGCTCTGATGCTAAACTTTAGCAACGACTTAAATATAAGCAAATCTACCGAACATATGTACTTTTCTAATTGGCCTTTAAATTTGAAACCTATTTGGAAAACTGTCTGCGGTATCTGAATTATAAATTACTACAGAATATATGGTGGATGCAAGTGCAGAACTAGAGGATATAAAAAATGAAGTTCACATTAGAATAGTTACAATAGTAACTTTCAAAGCAGAAATGACAAGTTTGAATGTCAGATTTATGTATAAATGAGAATGGTATTAGTTTAATTACGACAACATAATAACAACCAGTCCTTAAAAGAAATAAGTTGTAATTTCAAAGAGTAGAAGCTTGATAGAGACAACTAACTTTTTTATATAAAAAAAGTGTATGGTGTGCACTGATAGATAAGGAAGAAAAACCAAACAGCTGGAAAATTACCTTCTCCAGAAACTTTTAAGCAAGCGATGAATTTCTTATTTTCAATGATACATCTATGTGATGGATCACACTCCTTGATAAGAGGATCTTCCATGAAATCTCGTGCTTGTGAAGGCTTTGTCATGCTGTTATCTTTGTCCTTTGGCTGCAGTATCGAGTCATCTCTTCTGATGTTGGTTACTTCTGTTGAGTTATCCTTCTTGTTGTTGTCACCAATATCATTGCTGACTCCTCCTTTCTGTTGGGTCACATGCTCTTTGTTAGGATTTGCCTGATCATGCTGTTCCGATTTCCCAAGGCCTGACTGTGCGCTAGAGCTATCACCATTTGTTTCGGCTGGTGGCGTATCAGCACTACCCTGAATTCAAAAGGAAAGATGCATCACATATAAGCCCAACACATAGCTGCAGCATCGGTTATCCAAATGCCCCTTTGATGTAGACTGCCTTGTTTATATCAAGCTGAGCTCGCTGGTTTTTCAGTACCGGACTAAGTTCTCGTAACAGGTGTTTCAGTATTCTTACTAGTTACTTGAATTTGCAGAATAACCATTATGTGATGCATCTATTTGGGTTATCACCATCAGTATTCTCAAGCTTAACTAGTGCTATAGTTACTTTAATAATGGGGCAACCTATTTGGGTTATCAGCATCAGTATTTCATTAGTTATAATTGAATAAATAATGGGGCAACCTATTTGGGATCATTTAAAGCGCAAGCAGTGGCTATTTGATCTGGACAGCTACCTCGCGTGTTTTCTGATGATGAAAACACTAGATCAATGTCAATACAGCTTTTTCGGCTAACGGTGGTGCCTTAGGCCCCGTTCGCGGGTATGAAACTTGGCTGAAATAGGCTGAAAAACACTGTTCTGGCTGAATTGTTGCGAGAGAAAAATACTGTTCTGGCTGAAAAAGGAAGCCGAACAAGCCATTTTTAGACTCGTAGCGAAATCACACTCGGCCCATACGCAGCTTCAAAGCCATCCAAATCACCCTCCTGCGCTGAGCACATCCCCCAGATCGCGTGAGCAGCGGCGCAGCTAATGAAGCACCCTGCCAGCCAACTAGGGGATATATTTGGGGGGGGGGGGGGGGGTGGGGGGGGGGGGGGGGGGGGGGTGAACACAAACCCGGCTCACCTTCGCTACGGCGACCACGGCGAAGACGGCCACCAGGAGAAGCGCAGCGCCCCGCCGCATCGCCGTCCCCCGGGGACACATCAACCAAGCCTTGGCCCGGGCGCGTCGACCAGGTCCAACCGAGCAGGCGGCCGGGGAGATCTGGAGAGGTGGGGGCGCGAGGGCGCACTCCCGGCTCCCGCCCCGCGGGGGAGACGGAGTCGAAGAAGCGGAGCGGAGGAGACGGGCGGCGCAGGCGCAGGCGAGTCCGAGGCCGACCGACGGAGCACGTTTGAATTTGATAATTATTGTCTAATTATAATCTAACTAGATTTAAAAAATTCATCTCGTAATTTACAATTAAACTATATAATTAATTATTTTTATCTATATTTAATATTCTATATATATATATATAAAGATTTGATATGATAAAAAAAATGAAAAAATTTATAATCTAAACATGGCCCTGGCGGCTGGAGGAGGGGGAGACCCGAGGTGTTGGGACTTGGGATGAGTCAGGTCAGGAGTGGCCGTCCCGCTCGTGGACTCGTGCGCGTCGCTCGTAGTCGTAGGAACGGCGGCCAAACGCAAAACTGCCGGCTGCAGCCTGCAGGTGAGGTGGCGAGGGAGAAGAGACACTGGGAACGACGCCGGCCGGAACTGGGACGGGTTTGGTTTGGTGGTGGCAGCCGGCGGGGATATTTTACCGGCGGCCGGCTCTTGGATCGAGACGGTCCAATTGGATGAATGATCGGATCGTCGATTAATTACCATCTGATCTGGATGGGATGGATGTTCGGCTTTGTTTAGATTGGGGTTAGGAATCAGTATTTGGCATTGTAGTACTTTTATTTGTATTTGACAATTATTGTCCAATCATGGTCTAACTAGGCTCAAAAGATTCGTCTAGTAATTTACAATTAAACTGTGTAATTAGTTATTTTTTTATCTACATTTAATACTCCATACATATATCCAAAAATTTAATGTGATAAAGAGAGAGTAAAAAAACTTACAATCTAAAAAAGGCCTTCATTGACTTTTTGCCTATCGAGATGCCGCGCGTGACGACGGTGTCAGTTTGGGGGTATACTCAGTGCCTAAACAAGTGTCGTGTTTGGTGATTTAATTTCAAAGATACGTGTAACATTTGTATTTTTAAATAAATTTATTTAAAAACTAAATTTAAATATTATTTTAATAATACTAATTATATATCATAAATATTAATATTTTTAATATATATTTAGTTAAAGTTGTTTCTCAAGAAGAAGAAAACGATAGACATTCAGGGAGAAGTATCAGTGTATATGACCTTATGAGTCTGGTTCTCGGTAATGTCTCTGGGCATTTAAATCTTTTTCATGTTGAGTGTTTTAGCTTTTGTTCGTTTAGTGTTTATTTGGATCCATCAGTATTAGGGGATATGCTCTTAGGGCCTGTTTTGCAGGGTTTCTCTCTGGTTCCAGCTCTGGCTCCTCCAGAGAAGCCTTGCCAAACGTTTTTCTGGAGGAGCCGACTTTTTAGTAAAAAGTAGAGGAGTCAAAGCCATTTTAGAGAAACCATAAATTGTGGCTTCTTCAAAACGGCTCTGACTCTTCCTAAAGAGCCCCTTTAAGAGATGTGCCAAATACCCCCTAAAAATGATAGCTAAGAGCACCTTCAAGGCTCCAAGAGTATCCTATTTTTTTCTTTCAAAAATATATAGTTTTGTAACTCCTAAAAACGTATCGGGAGGAAAAAAGAAGGCCATCTCCAAGAGTTTCCAATAATCCACTTCTAAAATATAGAAGATAATTTTACATCAGGAATCATATACTATTTCTAAATTATCAAAACCACTTTTATATATTCTTTCTCTCTCGTACATTTGCATCAGGAACCTCTTTCCTACTCTTATTCTTTCCCACACCCTTCCACCTTTAAATTGACCGACGGATGCGAATGGGAAAGCAGTATCTGCGCGACCGCGACTAAGCGTTGAAAGGATCAAGATGCCCAAGAGGAGGGGTGAATTGGGCTAATTCTAAATTTCTTTGCAATAATTAAACTCTACGGTTAGCCCAATTAACCCCCTTTGCCTAGAAAGTGTTTCTATTGATCTAACGCATAAAAGTTAAGCACCCTAAGTTTCAATCCTACTATAGCATGGTAATTCTAGGAATGTAAATGACAAGAATTGAATTGCTCAAAGTAAATGCTCAAAGTAAAGAGAGAATGAGGAACGCGGTAATGTTTTGTCGAGGTATCGGAGAGTCGTCACTTCCCACTAGTCCTTGTTGGAGCACCCGCGCAAGGGTGTAGCTCCCCCTTGATCCGCGCAAGGATCAAGTGCTCTCTACGGGTTAATTCTTCGATACTCCGTCGCGGTGAATCACCCGCAACCGCTCACAACTTGAGTTGGGTCAACCACAAGCTCTCCGGATGATGACCAAGCTCTCAATCACCACCAAGTCGTCTAGGTGATGACGATCACCAAGAGTAACAAGCACGAACTCTCACTTGACTACGACAAGCCTAATGAGAAGGGTGGATGCACACTTTGCTACTCTTGATCTCACTAATGAGGGCTCTCTTTAGGATTCTCAAATCTCAATCACCTCACTAGGACCTTGCTCTTCTTGGCACTCTCAAAGGTGTTTCTCAGCTGTTAGAATGAGCAAAAGTACCCCCACACACGAGTGGAGGTGGTATTTATAACATCGGCTGAAAAATGAACCGTTATGTGCCTCTACGGGGTGACCGGACGCTCCGGTCATGTTGACCGGATGCACCGGTCAGTTCACCCTGAACTCCAGTGTTTAAAGTATGACCGGACGCTGGCCAGAGTCCGGTCAGCACTGACCGGATGCGTCCGGTCCTGATTTTTCCTCTCTGGAACCTTACTGGAGTCGACCGGACGCTGGCTCTCAGCGTCCGGTCACTTCATCTCTCAGCGTCCGATCACGCCAGACGAAAACACCTTGGTCAAATGAACTGATCGGACTCTAAGCCAGCGTCCGGTCATACTGGAGCCAATGTCCGGTCAGTATTTGACCCTCCATTCACTTCCAACTCTCGATCATATGTGAATGAAGTTTGCTCCATTGAATCTAAGGGCTATTTTGGAGCTACCTAGTGCTAGTTTTAGCAAGTGTGCACCACACCTATCCCACTAGACTCACCTAGGTCAAGCTACCCGTCTATACCCTCCTTAATAGTATGGCCAAAGGAAAAATAAAGTCCTAAACTACTCTAAGTGTCTCTTCAACACCAAACGACACTTAGAACTAGTACATCCTTAACCTTGTCATCCATCCTTTGAAACCAAAATGATTTCCATCGTAGGGGCATGACCATCATGATTGCCCAATCGATCTCCATTACTGTGACCTAACTTAATTGCCTCTGCAAAACACACGTTAGTCACAGTAATCACATGTTGTCATTAATCACCGAAACCCAACTACGGGCCTAGATGCTTTCAAGCGTAAAGTTACGCACGACGGGGGAGGATTTCCCAAGTGCGTAAATTTTAGAGGCACATATTAGGAGTTATTGGAGAGGGTTTTTTCTCATCGTGCTAAAAACCAAGGATTGGAAATGGAAATAGGGTACTCCTAGAGATTATCTAATAACTAAGAGTATCTCCAAGTGTCGGGTATCAGTATTAGGGATACCCGAAGAAGGGATCTGAGGATCGCAGACGATAACTCGCCTAGATAATCAAGGACATATTTTAGTCTCGACCGACCCTAAAGGGACAGTTTCCGCCTCGCTAGACTCCATGGGCATGGGCCCCATGTCGCTCGACCTTGAGGGTATGGGAGCCATCTCACCCGACCCTGAGAGCACGGGTTTCGTCTTGCCCGACCCCTCGGGTGTGGGCTCTGCCTTGCCCGATGGGGTCCGTACCACCCCCAACCACTACAAGACCAAGAGTGTGGGCCTGGGTCAAGCCTCTGACACTAGAAGGGGCATGGGCATGCCTTGACGTGACCCGTGGCCACAACAGGCCACGACGGGGGTTCACATCATCAACAGTGACGGGTGCATGGGCGATGTGCTACCTAATCCTTGTACGGCCGCTGACAAGCACGTCGGTTCACCACACCGTCTACCGAGACGGGATGGAACGCCACGACCAGCTGATGATGTTGAGGCATAGCACCAGTGGTGAACAGGAGCCTGACGTGGAGCCATCCCCATCACCATCTACAGCGTCGGCGAGACCCGTATGAAGGAGAAGAAGGACGCGATGGTCCTAGAGGGCTTCTTCTCCTTGATTTTCTCCCTCTTTCTCTCTCTCTCTCTCTCTTCTCTTTTTCTAATATAACCTGCATCTTCCCCTTCTTATATAAAAGGGGAACACAACACAACATGAAGAACAGAGGCACGAGCACATGGCTAAGCAGCTGAACAAACTCTCAGCATTTTTCAATCCTTCCACCAGAGACCTAGGATCCGCTCCCTCTCTCGTCCATCTGTAACCCCTACTATAGACAGTGATGGTAACATGAGCAGCAGCAGACTAGATGTAGGGATATTCTGCCAGAACCAGTATAATCCTTGTGCCTTCCGAGCACACCATCCGGGCCAGATGCATAAACTAGAAATTTACTAGCCAGAGATCCGAAACACCGATAGTTGGCACGCCAGGTAGAGGATTTTTGCGCGTCTCGACGTCCACATCAGGCCTCGAATGGCTAGTCACGGCGTTAGCTGGGTCCTGGGCACGCACATGGGCTTCAGGAGCCTGGACTTCATCGTCACGATAGAGGAAGAGTTAGTGTAGGCTCCTGCCACCATTCAACCTCTCCACTCCACTGGCCTCAGCGCGATCGTCGAGGCGCTTGAGGAGCTACAGCTGCACATGCCGAAGGCCCATGTACCGAGAGTGACCAGCTCCTTGGCTTCGACTACGAGAGGCTGGAGCACCAACTCGACCCCTTACTAGGACCCTGACCATCCCGAGAGGAGCTACACTACCTTACTTTCTCCTTTGCCAATGCCATGATGCAATTCGCCAGAGGGGAACCGCTCTCCCTAGAACACCTCACCCGAGGTGCTCCAACAGCGTTCTCGTTCGGTCTATGCAATGCTGCGGGGACCGTTGGCCACCTCATGGCGTAGCGCATACATCCATCCCCTATGAACGACGAGTTCGTGGGGATGACCGAATACGTTGCGGAATCTTTCCACAACCTTCTCATGGGAGATTCAGGGTCGCTCTCTGACTCTGACTCTAGCAGGGGGAGCCATCACCCCTCACAAGAATGTTTTGTGGTAGGTACCCCCAGGGACACGTCGAAAGCGTCCACGAGTGAGGGGCTACCCCACCAAACGACCTAGACAATGAGGTCGAAGAAGATGTAGGGGCCCTTCCTTGCATGCGAGTGGAATAGCTAAGGGCGCGGCACCAGAAGCTCGAGGATGCACAACTCCAACTTGAGTAGGAGCGCGCAGAGCTCGAGCGAGAGATTGAGCACTATAGAGACGGTGGGCGTGCGCGCGCCATGGCTCGTGATGTGAACCGGAGGATCATTGAAGATGATGGAGCCCTCCCACACTTTGCTCAGGTAAGCCAGAACATCGCTGCCGTGTGGCCTTGCTCTGAGGGCTCCTAGAGCCCACAACACCCGAGGATCGTTGGGCCTATCGTGAGATCCGCACGCTGCTTGAGCACACGGTGGTGCAGCAGGCGAAGAGCTCGTTGTCTCAGCGATTCGAGCTCGACGCCAGTCAGCACGCACCCTCAGGATGACATGTTAGGGTCGTGTCTACTCACTAGGCGCCGTGCGGCGGTGGGGGCACTCCGCGGCCCCGGTGCATGAGCGTCTCGGCCTCCACGATGACCCACGTAACACCCTGGATGCTCATAGGTGTGGATGAAGCTATGAGAGAGAGCAAGCCAGCCACGGCTACCATCCTCATCACGGCGGACACTACAATAGCGGCGAGGACCGGTGCCCAAGCCTGACCTTCCTGGACCCTAGGCCTTAGGCCAACACATCCTCAATGCTGCCTTCTCACCATGGTACCGACCGCCGACCAACATCTCGACACATCCTCAATGTTGCTGATGAAGAAGGGGGTCAGCGTGGGGCTGGTCTTTGTTTCACCCCTCGGAGTGCACATGAAGTACATGGTCTACATCCACTTTCCTGCCTTCAACAATGTGGCTGAATATGTGGCACTCATTGATGGTCTATGCATCGTTGTTGAGCTGGGCATTCAATGGCTCGATGTCCAGGGCGACTCCCAACTGGTCATCGACCAGGTCATGAAGGAGTCAAGCTACCACAACTCCAAGATGGCTGCGTATTGCTGAGAGGTCCACCAGCTGGAGGACAAGTTCGATGGTCTCGAGTTCAATCACATCTCGAGGTAGCTCAATGAAACAGCCAACGCGCTGGCAAAGATGGCGTCTAGCCGAGAGCCGGTGCCGATGGGCATTTTCGCTAACGACCAGTACGAGCCATCGATCCGCTACGAGTAGCTAGAATGAACTAGTGACAGGCCGCTGACCCCAGGCTCAGGGGCTGACCAACCCTCAGCCCCCCTGACCTCAAGGTCATGGAGCTTGACACAGACCTAGTGACAGAGCCCGACCCTCTTGTTAACTAGAGGACGCCTTACCTTGATTACCTCCTCCGTGAGGTGCTACCGACAGACAAAACAGAGGCTCAGTGGCTCGCGCATCGCGCCAAGTCCTTCGTCGTTATTGAGGGGGAGCTCTACAAGCGAAGCCACTTCGGGATCCTGCAGTGCTGCATCCCCATCGAACAAGGGAAGCAGTTGCTGAGAGATATCCACGGTGTGGTCTACGGGCACCATGCCGCACCTAGGACCCTGGTCAGAAATGCGTTCCGATAGGGCTTCTATGGGTCGACTGTAGTAGCCAATGCTGAATAGATTATGCGCACCTGCGAAGGGTGTCAATACTACGCTCGGCATACCCACCTATCGGCCCAAGCACTCCAAACGATCCCTATCACATGGTCGTTCACGGCAGACAAGTTTACGAAGTGGATAGAGGCTTATTTGATCTTCGTGATCAAGTCCGAGCAAGTCGTGCTGTTCTTCCTTGACATCGTCCATCACTTTGCAGTCCCAAACTCTATTATCATGGACAATGGCACGCAGTTCACTAGGAAAAGTTCCTCTGATTCTACGATGAATACCACATCCACGTCGATTGGGCTGCCGTGGCGCACCCCCACATGAATGGATAGGTCGAGCGCGTGAATGACATGGTCCTACAAGGCCTCAAGCCTAGGATCTTCAACTGATTGAATAAGTTTGGCGGATGATGGGTCGCGAAGCTCCCCACGGTGCTCTAGAGCCTAAGGACGACCCCAGCCGGGCCACTGTTGGTATTTTTTAGCATCACTTGTTACTAGGTTGTCATCCCTAGCATAATGCTAGAAATGTGTGGTTGGTAATTATTAATGACAGTTGTAAACTTTAGAGAAAAATATATATATTAAAGTATCCGCAAGCGCACAGATAATATACCATTGTAGCATTTCATCCGAGAGTATACCAGGTATCGTTATTTATATTTTCACCACAGGGAGGAGCTTATAGAGTGGTGTTGGCATAGAGATATTGACAAATGTGTATACTTATGATAATAATCACTCTCATGCTTTTGCAGGGGTAAGTCATAGGGTAAATAAATAATAAGTGCAAGGTAATAGTGGTATTCCAGAGATAGAATTAGAGACTCATAAAATGCAGTACAGCTAAGCAGGAGATTCGTTAAGATCAAAAGATTCCTAAGTCATTACTTATATACTAAGTCTTTTATACACCCTAATATATACACTCTCATCTATAGTATAACTAACTCTAGAATCCTGAGCAATAGCCCACACTTTTCTTGAACCTTGCTAGCTAATCTATACTAGAAACTTGAAGAACTGGAGCTCTAATCTCTAATCTCTAGAAACCCTAGTTTTCTATCTAGCCCTGACTTATGATCTGATGACTTGATTCTCTTTGGAGGGAGGGGGGCTGGATTATATAGCCCTGCGGATACAACGTGGGCCCTTGGATCAAACTGATTTAAGCAACGGCTTAGATGAATCTTAGGAGGCGGTGGGAAACCGACATAGCAACGAGGCTGATAGGTGGGCCCCTAATGGCCTAGGTGGCCTACAGGTGGGGCCAGGTGGCCCCACTTAGCAGCCTCTCGACCTCTGCTTTGGTGACGTGGCTTCTGGAGTCCCCTGGAACCTTCTGGAGTTGGTTTCACGGTGGAATTTTGATTTTTCCTTTGATGTTTAAGTCCCCCTTATCGGTTTTCTGATTAAACCCTGCTGAAAACACAGATTCACCAAAACTCATAGAATTTTTTAGTTTAAACCCCTAAACCTTCATTGGTGATTATATTTATGCCCTTATATACATATGTTTAATTGATGATTTAAATTGGTTGTTAACTACCATCAACAACTCCCCCAAGCTTACCTTTTGCTAGTCCCTTAGCAAAACTAAACTTAGCATGGATCAGAAATTTAGGGTTGTAACAACTTCTCAAAAGTACACATGCATTCAAATAAGAACTCTCCTCCAAATTAGACCAAGCTAATCTAACTTTCAAACTTACTCATATTACCTTTAACCATGGGGCTTGTAGCCTTCACTTGGGTCTTGAGCAATTGAAAAATAGAACGATCAAGGCAAGCACTATGTCTCATATTCTTTGTTAAACCATTATTCTAGAGTTTTATAAGTTTTCAAAATAAAAACTCAGAGATTCCTTTGTATGACACTCTCAAGTCTCTCATATATGTGGTATTTGTGGATCCTCACCAAGGCAATAATAATGTTATGCCTTTCTTCCTACAACTAAATCTTATTTGGAGCTCATAGGAAGGGTAAATTCATGAAAGAGCATACTTACAATACATATATTGTAAAGTCAAACAACGGATCCAAAGAGAGTTGAGTCATACAATCAAATCAAGATGTGCATGTGTATGGTGGATATATATGGTAGTTAACCTAATTCTACTATGCTCCTTGAAAACATATCTCTCTTTTGAAACTTGGAAATATTTGCAAAAAACATGAGCTATTTTATTCATCTCTCTTTTTTTTAGGCGGGCATCTAAGTACCCATTGTTTTGATAATTCGGACACTTGTCCATTTTTTCTCAACTCTTTTTTTATGAATAACTTTTGCATAGCCACATGCTTCTCTCTACATAACAATTGTTGGAGAGATAGTAAAAAGAACTTGGAGCATTTATTTGGTGGATATCTATGAAGAATATTTTTGGTGTTTACTCTCAGTGTAGGAGTAAAACATTTTTAGGTGGATCTAAATAGAATGGCATGTTGTTGCGCCTACCCCCAGTGTAGGAGTAGTGCATATTTAGGTGGTGTGTATGTGATCTTGATTTTAAGAGCATGACAAAGCTCTCATAAAGTCATAAGGCATCAACAAAGCTTGACTAAACTCAATACAAAAGAAGCAGCATATATGAGTGAAAGTTTTTCTAATCTAAATATCATATATGGCTCTAGTAGGAATTCAAGCTTTGTCATACAAGGAACTCATCATGTAGGATTTTCATATTTTTTAAAAGATAAATCTCTAGAACTTTAGTATTACTAGGAACAAGATAAACAACAGCTCAGACCTTCTCATATCATATTTGTCAATTACCTAGACTTAGCTCAAGCATATGCCACCCACGAGTTTTAAGTTTAGAGCAAATTCTCATGTCAAATCAATCTCATCCAAAACTTCGGAGAATTCAAGACTGAAAACTAGGTACTTGAAAGGAATTACAATAGAGCAACTATTCATCATTTCCATCATGTGAGATCATCTTCAAACTTTAGTTATTTATTGACTCTTAAAAACAAACTAAAGCACACCTTAAGCAAACTATATACACACTCTTTTTATTTGGTTTCCATCATTTTTTTAGATCATACCATAGTAATATATAAAAGACAAAGGCAAATTTTTATTTTATTTTCTTAGTTTACCATTTTTTAACTAATACAAAACCAAAAATTAAATAAACTAAAGAAAATAATAAAATACTAGAAAGAAAATTTACCTTAGGTAAATGGGGGCTCCTCCCCCAAGCTGGGTGTTGGTATGGTCCTTCAGCGAGGCGGGTAGTTAATGTGGAGATGGCCAAACAAGTAGTTCTAGTTGTCATTCTCCTGTTGCTGTTGTTGCTGGATGGCGATGAGACGTTGTCCTACTTCTTCTTGCCATTGGGGTTGTTGGTAAAGAGTGTTTCGGATCTTCTGTTGGTTCTCCTCGATGGTGGTGAGCCTGGTGTTAAAACGAGCATACTCCATCTGCTGTCATGATAACCTATGGGATGATTGTGGTAGCCACGGGCAAAGAAGGGCATGTGTCCTCAATGGTGGCCACTGAAGACCTCCTTGTAAGACTGCTACTGGTAATAGTCAAAATTGTTGTCCTACCATTGCCCACTTGAGCCCTATTAATAGGAACTCTCTGAATGATGCGGAGAAGGCTGGTCCCACCCAGCATGCTCGGGTTGGTGCATATGGGAAGATCCCGTGCTGAGGAAGGTGAACCTGGGAAGGTCCTGCTTGATCAAATCCTGTGTAGCCGGTGAAGGCAGGGCCTTCTAGAATGGGGTCATCTCCACGGTACTGAGGCTACAGGTTGCGAGTGATCCTTGCAGAGGCACTCCTATGAGGTGCTTGCTCTATTTTCTGCAAATCAAAGACAAACAAATCTACCACATACAGACCGAGGTTCTGGTCTGGTAACAGAAATTCATTTATGTAGTCCATATACATCATGACTATTTCCCATCCTTGCCCTTTTTTAACATGTGTGCATGATTAAAATATCCATAATCAATAATCCATCGGGGACTATCAATGTATGTAATAGAAGTGTTTGCTAGTAAACCCAAATTTCTAGCTATGCGGGTGACCAAAGAAGTGCACCCAACACCTCCCTTTAGTCCAGAAATTTCTGTCCATTGTGCCATCATGAATTTTACAGGTGAGACCTTCTTTCTTTTAGCCATGGCATATAATAACTTCAGTTCATCATTTCTAACTGTGTGGAAGTCATTTCTAGGAAAAAGAGAAAATCCTAGCCATTTGTGCATGAACCGCAAAGTAGGGTGGTGAATGTCATTGGTGCGAGGACGATAGCAAACAATTTCTCTCGATATCTCCCTCCAAAACTTTGTCCTATCAAAATCTTGTATAGCTGAGTCTACATCAATTGTGCACTGAGTAGGGAATCCTAGAAGCTCACTAAAGTTCTTCCAAGGAAAAGAGAATTCTTTCCCAAAGAACCTAAATGAGACTTCCGAGTCGATGGTTTGTAAAGTACATAAAAATTCAATAGTCAATAGCTTGCACCCTGACTCATCTATTTCCCATGCATCCTCCCATCCTAAGGCCTTGAAAATAAGTTCAAATTCAGAGTCCATACCCGTGGACTAAAGTAGGGCTGGATCGAAGGCAGGGGTGAGGACAAAATCCTAGTCCTTTAGCTTCTTGTAGATATCCTTCTCCCTATCATCCTAGAGCTTGAGCTGCTTGTAGAAGAACGTTCCTCTCCATGGGGGCTGATCAAGACGGTACTCTAACAGTAGGAGATGGAGGATCAACCTCCATGTCAGTGCTTGCTCAGGATGAAGAACTTCTTGTTGAACGGAACGATATCATTCGCTTGAGTTTGCTGGCGATCTTTCCCATTTTCCTGCAAAATAGACAAAAACAACACAACTCGTGGAATGGGATTAGGAAAATAAAAATATTAGTGGTTAGCCGTTCAAAAAGTCAGTCGTCCAGAGGTTAGTCATCCGAGATTGCCTAGTGAATATTCTAATCAAGATTCTAGCATGTCTTCCACCCTAATTCTTTTTAATTTCCTCTCTTGATTTAGACAGCACTACCACTCTTAAATTCTATTTTTCTTGCTTAAATTTCAGCAGCACCTCTTCCTCTCTTTCTCAAGATTTTAACACTATATTCACACTCAAACTTCCTCTCACTCTTTCTTTTTCCAACACTACTTCTACCAAAGAAAATTTAACTACAAATTTTTCTTCTAGATTTTCGAACTCAAGAGCTGGGATTGTGTTGTGTGATGGCCAAGAGCAGCAAGTTTGGGGCTGGGATTTATAGTGGGGGAAGTAGGAGGTCGGCCAGCCGGCCCCACACAATGGCCAAGTGGCTTCCTATTTCTCCTGGTGGTTCTTTGCTTCATCCTTAAGCAAGTGATAAGCTCCATCGGTGATCCTTTAGGTGGTGAAATGACAGAATGGAGGTGAGTGGGAATGGAGGTGAATAATGGAGGTTGAGTAGAGATGGAGGTGATGGAAGTGATGGGTGGTGGTTGAGTGGGTTCCATGTGTCTCTTGTATTTCTACCGTATATACGTATAACGATGCAAAAATATTTTATAATACTATGAAATATAACAAGATGAATGATGGTATTTTTAAATTTTTATGCCTCCATAATAAATTTTTCTCATGGGTTTTTACGCCGTAACAATTATTTACATGGGGCTTAGATTTTTATAATGTCATGATGAGAATTTATATTTTATGATGCAAATGTTGAAAAGTAAATATGCTAAGATAAAATGATTAATGTAGTACGAAAAAGTAAATATGGATAACTACCGAGTTACCTCTCGGCGAGGGTTTAGGATTTTGAGTCGTTCGAACCGGACTTCTCCATTCGGGTTTATTCTTCGAGGGCATCTGTCAGTCCCAGAGATGGAGACCTTAATGGCTGCACTTGCTTTTCACGCCACTCCAAATTAGAGCATTGTTCCGGTCCTGGCTTGAAGGTGACTCGCTCTTCCTTTCCATTGATATAGAATTTGATTTCTCTAGCTCTGACATCAATGTGAGCATTTGTAGAGCTCAGGAAGGGTGTCCCAAGAATGAGGGGTGTCTTCATGTCTTCTTGCATATCAAGTACTACAAAATCTACGAGAATGAAAAAGTTTCATATTTTTACCAGAATATTTTTGGCGATTCCCACGGGGTAGCAGACCGATTGGTCGGCTAGTTGCAAACACATTGATGTTGGCATAAGTGTTGAATAGTTGAGCTTGTCGAAGACCTTTTTGGGCATGACACCGACGCTTGCTCTAAGATCACATAACGCATTCTTGAAGTTCTGGCTCCTGATTGAGCAATCGATAGTGGGACACCCTAGATCCTTCTTCTTGACAGGTGAAGTATTTAGGATGGCCACACTACACTCCTCTATTAACTTAATTACCTCAGTGGAAGGCAGTGGTCTTTTGTTGTTGAGGATATCTCTAAGATACTTCGCGCATGTAGGTACCTGTATGGCATATAGCAACAGAATATTGATATATAGCTTTTGAATTACCTCTATGAACTTACCAAGCTGCTCATCCATTTTGGTTTTCCGATTTCTATGTGGAAACGGTAGGAGAGTCATGTCATGAAAATCTTGTTGTAATTCTCGCTCTTGTGGCCCAAATTCTTCAACTTCATCGGTAGTTTTCTCCTCTTCCAGCACTACCACTAGTGTCTTGTCTATCCATGTCGGATATGGTGGATCACGAGTAGACTTGCCACCTCTTGTAGTTATGGCGTTTACCTTCTCAAGGTTAGTGGCAAAAGGCAGAGCAACAGCCAACTAGACTAATTGGGATTCTATCTTTTTATTATAGCTAAGTTTGTCTTTTATAGCAGAAGAAAAACTATCCATTTTAGTATTTATGCATTCTAGGACCTTATCATTAAAAGCAAGCTTCTTAGAAATATTCTCATTAATCCTAGCTTGTTCTAAGATCAGGTCTCTCAAGGATGGCTGCTTAGGAGTATTATAGCTATTACCTAGGTACTTATCTTGGTAAGTCGACTATTGTTGTTGATTCCACCCTTGTCTTTGTTGTTGTGGAGCAGAGTTGTTGATGATGATATTTGCATCCTCCTGATATTTAGGGAATTCAACCCCCAAATATTCTCCACATATATTCTGAGCGTTGAATGCATCTTGAATAGCCTGATGATCTTTCTTGTAATTGGCTCACTATTCAAGCCAATTCAACAGTACGTCCATCTTGGTTGACAGTGCACACACCTCTTCTGGTACTTCTTCACTCTTATTACATAATTGAATGTTGCATGATGATCAGCCTTGATTAGAGGCTATCTTTTCCATAAGAGTTTTAGTTTTTTCAAGGGTGAGTGACATAAATGATCCTCCAGCAGTGGCATCGAGTTGTTCATGAGCTTTTTCAGTTAATGATGGTAGAAACTTTGCATGAGCAACCAATCTTCCATCCCATGATGAGGACAATTTGAAATGTATTCTTGAAAATGTTTCTATGCTTCTAGAATGGTTTCTCCTTTCTACTGTTAAAAGTTTAAAATCTTTCCTCTTAAGGCATTGGTCTTGCCTACAGGGAAGAACTTTTCTAGAAAGGCCTTTGAACATCTTGCCCAAGTGTTGATATGATCTTTGTTGGTGTAAAACCACTGCTTCAATCTTCCCACTAGTGAGAATGGAAACAGGCGAAGTAGTATGATGTCTTGAGAAACGTCCTTAATGATGATTGTGCTGCTAATCTCTAGAAAATTCTGAAGGTGAGCACTAGCATCTTCATGTGCCTTTCTGCTAAATGGAGTAGCTTGCACCATGTTGATGAGGTTTGGCTTGAGCTCAAACTCGAGATTGTTGGTTTTGAGTGTTGGTCCAGTGCGGATGTTCTCAGTGCTTCGAGCAGAGAATTCACGCAAAGTCTTCTTAGCCATGACTTCAGGAACTGGTGTTGAGCTTCCTCTTGATTCGGTTGATTCTGATTGGAAATTGTTGGTAAATCACAACCAAGTCTGTAATACCCTGTATAAAATATGAACAAAGACAAACAAGGGTAAGCCTGCTAAAGCAGAGGTTATGATTTTATCAATAAGTATTTATTTGGTCAATTCTCTTTAGCCATGTGCCCCTCCCCGACAACGGTGTCAGAAATGCTTGTTGGCATTTATTAGCATCACTTATTACTAGGTTGTCATCCCTAGCATAATGCTAGAAATGCGTGATTGTTAATTATTAATGACACTTCTAAACTTCAGAGAAAAATATATATATATATTAAAGTATCCGCAAGCGCACAGATAATATACCATTATAGAATTTCGCCCGGAAGTATACCAGGTATTGTTATTTATATTTTTACCATAGGGAGAAGCTTATAGAGTGGTGTTGGCATAGTGATATTAACAAATATGTATATTTATGATAATAATCACTCTCATGCTATTGTTGGGGTAAGTCATAGAGTAAATAAATAGTAAGTGTAAGGTAATAGTGGTATTCTAGAGATAGAATTAGAGACTCATAAAATATAGTACAGCTAAGCAGGAGATTCGTTAAGAGCAAAAGATTCCTAAGTCAGTACTTATCTACTAAGTCTTTTGTACACCCTAATATATACACTCTCATCTATAGTATAACTAACTCTAGATCTATGCATAAGGAACATTACTAAGGAAGATCAAGAACAAAGCTTGTCTACCTTCACAATCACGTTCTATGTGCTCTACAAACAGGGAGTGGACTACAAAGGACTCAACGGGAGTGTCACATCCACAATCTACCATATGACCCAGAGTGTAGAGGACATCCGTAGGCAAACAATATCTAAACACCATGCTTACATAGTGTCAACCACTTAACTCACGCGCATAATGAGCTAATCGCTTTACGAACATGTGCATAAACTCATCAATAATCATAACTATATCGAGCATACAACTAGAGCAAACTAAGAACATAATAAATAGCAACATAATAATATTAAAGTAGCACAAAGTCATAAATATAGAGATACAATGACTATACCAGTCTCTAGACGGTAGATCTGGAATCCTGAGCAATAGCCCACACTCTTCTTGAACCTTGCTAGTGTCATCACAAAAATGTGGTGATGTGATCAACACACAGCAAGTCGAAATGATCTGCTTGGAGTTTGCCCAAAGATCCGCTTGGCTAAAATACAGGACCAACCGATCCTATAAATCCCAAAGGCGTAACAGTCAATTTGACATGCAATTGACAAGGAGAGAAAGTCTTATCAGTAGTTTAAGGCAGAACATGCCAATTTTGCCCAGGCAGTTCCAAGTGTGCTGCTTCGAGAGCAGCCAAACAGGAGAATCGACTAAATAGCCGATACGAGGAGAAATCGACTGTTAGGACTATGATGTTCGTGGGTCATGACTGATTTATGATAACAAGTACAATGCACCCAGATATAAGTAAACATCATCAGCTAGGTGGATATAACCAGTGTAAAGCATTGGGCCGATAAGTTCAATAAGAAAAGATATAACATGCGAACAAATCGAATGTCTAGTATAAATGAATCTACAAACGCTCTGAATCTAATTTATTACCATCAACAATGAGGTTCGACCAGATCAATACAGCTATAATAATGATAACAAACTAAAGCCAAAGAATCCATAAAACTATCTATATATTGACAGGTTCATGAAAAAACACGCTATATGTGTGAAAGCACAGGCGAATCGGCTAAAATAGCCATTTCAGGTAGAAAAGGGATTATAGTATGTGAACAATCGACTATTTAATATGAACAGATTTATAAACTCATCAAATCTAACATGTTATCCTTAACAGTGGGGTTCGATCGGATCGATGGCAGCCTTGATAAAGATAATAGATCAAACCTTTAAAATAATTAAATCTATTCACATTTAAAAGAATCATGAAGATGCACTATAAGCGTTAAAGTACTAGCAATTGGCTATTTAGCCGATGCAGGTATAGCAAACAGCCAAGGTCATGCCTGGTCGAACGCAAATCTACCAACTAGCATACTCCGATTTAAAGTGCTAACAGTGGGGATCGACCGGATCGTTATAGCCATAATAGCGAGCTATAGACCAGATCTAACTAGCTAGTAAACCTTCTCAAGATCAGACATGCCTTAGCCGCGTACTGTGCACGATGAAGATCAAAGTAGAACGACCGATAAAACATAATCCGTCGCTTAAAGTAAGAACCATCGCAATGTGACAAAATAAACGATGGACTAAAAGGATAAGAGACCGATCTAGATCAATCTGGATCGGGCAGATTGATATTGCTAAAACTAATGACAACAAGAACATCAACAAGATCGGTAACTTAATGAATCTACCCGAAGGATGCCACCCTTAGGTAGAGTCGATAACTTGACCTTAATCTAATTCGAGCAGTGGAGGTCGAACTTAACCAATGCAGCCGTACTTGAACTAGATAAGGATCAATAACTAACTTATACTAGAGCTTGTAAGAGGTCGGCCGGACCGATGTAGCCTTACAAATAAAAGTATAAGCCATGATGGTACTTACAGACAAGCCGAAGGTCGACTGGATTGATATAGCTCTGCTTGCTGAAGAACTCGTCGAGATCTATATTACTCCTACTCCTAAGGGTTGGCGTGAAGCCAAAAAGGTAAAGACTATTTTGATTGATTGAGAGATGTCCTTACAATGACCTAGGGTGTACATATTTATACTCTGAAACTAACAGAGTCCATACCAATCTTGACTAACTATAGACATCTTTAACTAAGCAAAAGGAAATATTTAAGATACATAGACTCCATTTCCCTTACATAGAGTCCTTGCTGATAGAGTTTCCTCATTCGTGCGGCCAAACTAACCATACATACATGGCCAAATACAATAATCAACCATGCACGAGCATATATCCAATAATTCTTTCTGATTAAGAGCGTGCATTTTTCCTTGATCTTCTTGCTTCTATTGCTTTCCCTATCTTCATGTGAGGAGCATTTGGTCTTCATGCCTCTCCGATCCAAATATATTAAATAATATTTCTTAATCAGCAAGGGAGACCAGCTTGACGTTTAGCTTCGTGTTGTACTTGAACTCCCTGAGCTGATGCTAATGCGCTTCACAGTTTGATGCTTCCACGGTTGCCACGTTTGTTTGCTTGTGTTGGCTAATTTTTGTTTCCATCCGTGCATGGACTCTAGCACGTAGCTAGCCACAGACAAGCATAGGTTGCATGGCCTTTGCATGCATATAGAAATTTATACATCACATTCCTTCTTAAATTAATCTCGTCGGCAAACTTCCTTAACTGACTCATCTTTTCTTGCTATGCATCCTAGAATCCGCCGTCTTCAACTAAATATATTAACTAAATTGCCAACTTCCTTCTGTAGACTCCATTGGCCTTAGAATTACCAAATCTTGGTGTTAACAGCTAGCTAATCTATACTAGAAACTTGAAGAACTAGAGCTCTAATCTCTAATATCTAGAAACCCTAGTTTTCTGTCTAGCCCTGACTTATGATCTGATGACTTGATTCTCTCTGGAGGGAGGGGGCTGGATTATATAGCCCTAAGGATACAACGTGATCCCTTGGATCAAACCGACTTAAGCAACGGCTTAGATGCATCCTAAGAGGCGGTAAAAAATCGACATAGCAACGAGGCTGATAGGTGGGCCCCTGATAGGCCAGGCGGCCTACAGGTGGGGCTGGGTGGCCCCACTTGGTAGCCTCTCGGCCTCTACTTCGGTGACATGGCTTCTAGAGTCCCCTGGAACCTTCTAGAGTTGGTTTCACGGTGGAATTTCGATTTTTCCTTTGATGTTTAAGTCCCCCTTATCAGTTTTCTGATTAAACCCTGCTGAAAACACAAATTCACCAAAACTCATGGAATTTATTAGTTTAAAGCTCTAAACCTTCATTGGTGATTATATTTATGCCCTTATACATGTTTAATTGATGGTTTAAATTGGTTGTTAACTACCATCAACAGCCATCGGCTACACACCCTTCTTCATGGTCTACGGTTCTGAGGCTACCCTCTCGACCGACCTTGACTATGGGGCACCGAGGGTCAGGACGTACAACGAGCAGGGAGCCAAGGCATCCCTTGAGGATGCCATGGATTAGCTCAATGAGGCATGCGACGTTGCCCTCCTCCACTCAGCTAAATACCAGCAGGTGTTGCACCAGTACCATAGCCATCGGGTGAGGGGGCGGGCCTTCAACGTCGAGGACTTGGTACTCCGCCTCGTCCAGAGCAACAAAAAACATCACAAGTCCCTCCGCCGTGGGAGGAACCATACGTCATCGCAGAAGTGCTCTACCATCGACGGTAAGGTATTCATCAACGCATGGAACATCGAGCAGCTATGTCGTTTTTACCCTTAGCATATGCATGTACCCATAAAAACTGAGAACGGTGTTTCTGAAATACAAAAATACTTTCTTTTTCACTATCTCATCCTCGATCCTTAGTGACACCCGACCCCAGCAATGGCACGGGGTCGGGCCTCACTCGGGGACTAATAAGATCATACCTATTCAGAAACAATTGTTGTTCCCGACCCTTTCTCATGTTAAGATCTAAAAGCGAGAGCTATGGAAACAAACATTGAGTAAAATTGGTCAGACTGCAAGGAACCTACACCCCAGCGACTATGGTGTTCTTGCTCAGCAGCGTGATCAGGGTTCTTTCACCCGTGCCTTAAGCCTTGTAGCCTTAACAACGAAAAAGGGTCAGAATGCAGTAATCTTTTTATAACACAGAAAGAAAAATGTACCCAAAAGTTTGTTTGACCGAAACAAAAGAACCAAACCTTGTTCATTTATTACAAGACCACCACTTTGTTTATCTAACTAACTAATTTTGGGGGGGATGAGCTCATCCTCTATCCTAGAAGATAAGTTCTGTGCTAGAAGGGCCACCTCCTTCTTGATGTCCTCTAGCTCGGCATCAGAGTAGCCGAGCATGAAGCCTTGGCTCATCGTCGCTAGATCGATGTTCTCATAGTAAGAGCGAGCGATCACGAATGACCGATTGACACCAAAGTGGAGCACGCCCCTCACAATGTCATGTGCTCGATCCATGATCTGGACTGTGTGAACCATGAGCAAGCTCGTCTCCTGCATCGGGGCCAACTCAAGGTTGCTACAGACCAGCTAGATGGCGACACATAGGGCATCGTGCTCTTTGCACTCCTTTAGGAGGGTGGCCTTCACCTCACCGAGCTCCTTCTTTGGGCTGTGGCTCTTCGTCACCTCTGCCATGATCCTACCGTCAAGTCATGTCCAAGTCACATGACAACCACGTTAAAGGACTCACCATGGGTTCTAGGGAAAAGGACAACAAGACAAACCAGAGGAGTACCATCCATGTTCGCTTAGAGCTTGCGTGCCTCATCACGCCGCTGGGTCATCTTAGCCTCTAGGTTCTGGATCTGCTCCTAGCGCTGACTGACCTCCATGGCAAGTCTGGCGGTCACTGCTTTCGCTGTAACCTTTAGGTCCTTTTCTCCATGGAGCTCGCCCTCTAGGACGCAGATCCGCTACTGGGTGTCGACACGCTCCTAACGAGCTAGGTGATGCTCCGTGCGAAACCCCTCTATGGTTTGGAGTAGGTCGTCCCGCTCCTTTCATAGCCGCTCAGCCTCCGCCTCATCCACGTGCGTCCTCTCAAGCAAGTCCATGAGCTTCTCCCTAGCCTCTTGGGCATCAATGTGAGCCTCCGCTTCCTTGATCTAGAGATCGGCCAACTCCTGGCAGATGGGGGCGAGCTCTACCATGTCCTGACGGGCGGTAGTGAGCTGTGCTTCTAGTTCCTTATGCCGCTGCTTCTCTTTGGTGAGGTGGTCCCAAACATCCTTCTTGCGATGAAGGAACAGTGACTTCTACCAGCTATAGTCCCTAAGAGACTGTAGAGAGGACATGAGTTAAGAGGCGCAAAGGAGAGAGACGAAGGTTGGAGACACGGACATGACATACCTGGCCGACCAGTGTGACGACATCCTAAAACAAGTTCAGCATAGTGGTCAGGGCATTGACCGCGATCCTGACCCCTGAGTGAACATGCCCCCACTCTCTCTCCTCTACGGCGTCATCGAGGGCAAAGAGAGTTACCCCAAGGTTCCATCGGTCGGCCCATTAGATCTAGGGTCCTCCCTAGGCGTGCGGGTCACCGCCAACCTAGACCAAAGGCTAGCACGCCTCAACACCGACCCTAGGCAGTGCTGATCCCTCACACGGTAGCAACTCCTCTAGAACGGGCGCCCCAGTAGTAGAGGGGGCGGGTGACATGGACGAGGAAGCCTGTCCCACCATCATGCCAGCTAAGGATGCACCGAGCGTGGCCTCCTCTGTCCGCCCCACCATAGGTGCGGCCGTCTACATGGACGATGGCCCTGGCTGCGCTGTCTCCACCAACGACATCATGGCTATGCCTAGCCACACCACGTTCACTGAGGACGCCTCAGGTATGGCCTTCCCCGTTTGCTCCACTACAGATGCGCTCGCCTGCACGGATGACAGCTCCAGCCACGTCGTCTCCACCTATGATGTCGTGGTCGCGTAGTCTCCACCTATGATGTCGTGGCCGCGTCTGGCCATGCCGTACCCACCATGGGTGCCCCAAACACGCCCTCCATCGCCTGCCCTCCCATAGACGTGGTCGTCGACTGTGCCTCTCCGGTGGACCCCACGGTCGCCCCGATGATGCTCCCACCGACCTTCGGCGTGGCACTAGATGGGTCATGGCGCGCTCGCTGAAGGGCGAGTCTTTTTTGGCACCAGCTTTAGGAGGGTCCCATGTCCTCCAACACTACGGAAGGCACCGTGGTCAGATCATGGTGAAAAATTCATTAGAATCAAAAGGACAAAAAAATCTCAGCCTACCTTGATGCCACTAGGCGATGATGTTTCGGGGCCAGCCCGCCTGACCCTCACTGCGACTCCTCATCGCGCTACCACTTCAAGACCTCCCTTTGCTTGGGAGGCTCGGACAAGGTGGAGCCACAATCTCCCCTCGGCTCCGGTGGCGCCGTAGAAGGTCTAGATGGAGCAGGGTGGCTCGCTCCCGTTGTCTCTAGGGGTGTGTCCTCCCCCTCCTGCTCCAAGAGATGTCATGGGAAGGGCCCCACCTATGGTGAAGGTGGCTCCTCGTCCCCGCCGGCCAGGTCGTCCCATGGGATGGGCGACCTAGAGCCATCCTCCTCCTCCTCTTCCTTCTTCGACGAGCCTTGGCGCCGCTTCCCTTACTATAGCTTCGTTTGCTCCTTCAACTGTCGTTTCTTCTCCTCATTGTCCTTATCCTTCTTTCTCCAATCATCTACGGCATGGTTCATTGCCCTCACAGCCGCGTGCTCCGGTAGCGGCGTGACAGAGTCATGAAAGCCCAAATCCACCGCAACTCGATAAAGCCTGGCTCTGGCCGCATCATGGAATATCCCAGGATTGGGAACACGGCATCAGACTCGTCCGTCACCTCCTTGATGGGCTGCGCCCGGTGAAGTCCAGCAAGGGGGCGGCGCGGTTGTTCTTCAAGTAGAACCACTGCGCGTGCCACCCCTTGTTGGATTTGGACAATTGGTAGGGCATGTACTCAACCGCCCGCTGCCCCTAGAGGTGGATGCCCGCTCATCCCATCGGCACCAGGATGTCCCTACTCTGTCCTTCTTCCTATGCAGGGAGACGACAAAGAAGTACCTCCACAACTCAAAGTGTGGCTTGATCCCTAGGTACCCCTCACACATCATGATGAAGGCCATGACATGATGGATCCCGTTAGGGTTGAGGTGCTGTAGCTCGGTCTGGTAGTGGTGCAGCAGCCCCTGGAAGAACGGATGAGGGGGATTGCGAGCCTGTGCTCGTGGAAGGGCGTGAAGGAGATGATGTAACCATCAGGCGGTATCAGCACCTCCTCATGGCTGGGAACTAGCCACTCCATCATGTCGGTCCTCCGTGAAGAAGACTGTGCTTGACGAGGCCCTCCATGCGTGCGTAGGTGACGTCGGAGCGGTATCATGACTCCATGGAAAGTGAAGACGGCTGAGAACCGACGCAGGTAAGGAAGGGATACAGGGCTAAAAATGCTTCCATGGCCCATTATGACCTAGAGTTTGAAGGTTGGCCCACCGACAGGTTGACAACTGCTCTAGGGCACCTTTAGAGCGAGGGGTGGAAAAGGATGGACCCGCTAGCTGCCAATACCTAAGCGCACGAGCGCTACGGGCATCCCAACCCACATTTCCTTCACCCGCTATTTTTTCTCCTCGTCGTCCTTATCCTTCTTCCTTTGCTCATCTGTGGCATGGTTCGCCGCCCTCACGGCCGCATGCTCCGACGACGGCGCGATAGAGGCCCTAAAGCCTAAATCCACAGGTAACTCGATAAAGCCTGGCTCCAACCACATCATGGGATGTCCTAGGATTGGGAACATGGCATTGGACTCGTCCGTCGCCTCCTTGATGCGCTGTGCAATCTTGCTATTGCGAAACGGTCCCTGGGCGAGCACCGTCCTGCCGGGTTCCACAACCGGCATCATCCCAAACAACGGGACATCGCACACCATCATCGATGCCACCCTCCTCGCGTGGTATGCTCCAATGACACTAGCCCTACGAAGGCCATGGATCCTCAGGGATGTGATGGCCTCAAGGATGTCATGCATCCTCTTTTTTTCCTTGTTGGGTGGCCCCCACGACCACATCGGTAGCGCCTCTTCGATCAAGCGCCCAGTGAAGTCCGACAAGGGGTGGCAGGGTCGTTCTTCAAGTAGAACCACTGCGCATGTCACCCCATGTTGGATTTGGACAGCTGGTAGGGCAAGTACTCGGCCACCCACTGCCCCCAGAGGTGGATGCCCGCTCATCCCATCGGCACTGGGATCTCCCTACCTCTGTCCTTCTTCCTTTGCAGGGAGATGGCGAAGAAGTACCTCCACAATTCAAAGTATGGCTTGATCTCTAGGTACCCCTCGCACGTCATGATGAAGGCCACGATATGCTGGATCCCATTAGGGTTGAGGTGCTGCAGCTCGATCTGGTAGTGGTGCAGCAGCCCTCGAAAGAACGGATGAGAGGGTATCATGAGCCCACACTCGTGGAAGGGCGTGAAGGAGACGATGTAACCATCGGGCGGCATCAGCACCTCCTTGTGGCTGAGAACTAGCCACTCCATCGTGTTGGTCCTCTGTGAAGAAGACCGTGATTGATGAGGCCCTCCATGCGTGCTTAGGTGACATCGGAGCGGTACCATGACTCCATGGAAAGCGAAGTCGGCCGAGAACCGACGTAGGTAAGGAAGGGATATGGGGCTAAAAATGCTCCCGCGGCCCATTACGGCCCAAAGTTTGAAGGTTGGCCCACTAACAGGTTGACAACTGCTCTAGGGCACCTTTAGAGCGAGGGGTGGAAAAGGACGGGCCCGCTAGCGGCCAATACCCAAGCGCATGAGCGCTATGGGCATCCTGACCCACGTTTCCTTCGCCTGCCATTTTTTCTCCACGTCGTCCTTATCCTTCTTCCATTGCTCATCTACGGCATGGTTCATCGCCCTCATGGCCACATGCTCTGGCAGCGGCGCGACAAAGGCCCTAAAGCCCAAATCCGTAGGTAGCTCAATAAAGCCCGGCTCCAGCCGCATCATGGGATGTCCTAGGATTGGGAACATGGCGTCGGACTCATCCGTCGCCTCCTTGATGCGCTGCACAATCTCACTGTTGTGAAACAGCCCCTGGGCGAGCACCGTCCTGCCAGGTTCCACAACTGGCATCATCCTAAACAATGGGAGGGCGCACACCATCATCGACGCCACCCTCCTCACATGGTATGCTCCAATGACATTGGCCCTACGAAGGCCATGACTCCTCAGGGATGTGACGACCTCGAGGATGTCGTGCATCCTCTTTTTTTCCTTGTCGGGTGGCCCCCACAGCCACATCGGTAGCACCTCTTCGATCAAGCACCCGGTAAAGTCTGACAAGGGGGCGACGGGGTCATTCTTCAAGTAGAACCACTATGCATGCCACCTCTTGTTGGATTTGGACAGCTGGTAGGGCAAGTACTCGGCCACCTGCTGCCCCCGGAGGTGGATGCCCGCTCATCCCATCGGCACTGGGATCTCCCTGCCTCTATCCTTCTTCCTGTGTAGGGAGATGGCGAAGAAGTACCTCCACAACTCGAAGTGCGGCTCGATTTGGCACCTCCTAGTGCCCAGGAACCAGCCACTCCATCGCATAGGTCCTCCCGCAAAGAGGATCACGCTTGATGAGGCCCTCCATGCATGCATAGGTGACGTTAGAGTGGTACCATGACTCCATGGAAGCGAAGACGGCCGAGAACCGACGTAGGTAAGGAAGGGATACGGGGCTAAAAATGCTCCCACGACCCATTATGGCCTAGAGTTCGAAGGTTGGCCCATCGACGGGCTCACAACCGCTTTAGGGCACCTTTATAGCGAGCGGTGGAAAAGGATGGGCCTGCTAGCGCCAATACCCAAGTGCACAAGCGCTACAGGTATCCCGGCCCACGTTTGAGTCCTGGCCAGCATGTTGTCCATGGTTTTTCCTTGAAGAAAGGTAGCGAGCCCTTAGGACCGGAAGAACGGATCTAAGAACTATATGGACTGGCCGTTAGGAATCTAGAGTCGGTCACCAGCTGACCTCTACTGGACCCCCCATGAATGGGACGCTAGGGCCCCACTCGAACCAGCCCATTAATAGCTAACCGAGCACCATGGTTCATCCATCGAGGAAAACATGGCATGGCTCAACCCCTCTGTTTTGTCGAAAAACGCTTGAGGGAGAATGATTGCAAGACGAGGCGACCCCTCGATCGGACCCCCGCAACACGTGGGGCCTTAGGGGAATTGGACTCGTGAAGAGACCAAATACACGGTCGCGTGACAACAGTAGATCGATCGGGTCCGAAGAGGGGCCAGAATTAAGGAAAATCATCTCCGGTCCCCAAAAAAATCCCACAGCTACACGCCCTCAAAAGAAGTTTGGTCACAATAGAAAGGGATCGTAACCCACCTAGGCGTCCCGCGAGTAGCAGAAGATCGAAGCCCTTGAAGTCCCTCCATCTGAAAAAGCCTACGAAGGAGTATCCTACTCCTCCGCAAGCTTGGGGGAGACTGTCGGGTATCAGTATTAGGAATACCCAAAGAAGGATCTGAGGACCATGGATGATAACTCACCTAGATAATCAAGGATGTATTTCAGTCTCGACCAACCACGAAGGGATGGTTTCCGCCTCGCTAGACCCCTAGGGCTTGGGCCCCGTGTCACCCGACCCCGAGGGTACGGGAGCCATCTCGCCCGACCCTGAGGGCACGGGCTCCGTCTTGCCTGACCCCTCGGGCGTGGGCTCTGCCTCGCCCGGTGGTGTCCGTACCACCCCCAACCACTATGGGTCCAAGCGTGTGGGCTGGGTCAAGCCTCTGACACAAGAAGGGGCACGGGCACGCCTTGACATGACCAGTGGCCACGACAGGCCATGCCTAGGGGTTCGTATTGCCAACAGTGATAGGTGCATGGGCGTTGTGTTGTCTAATCCCCGTACGGCCGCTGATAAGCACGTCGGTTCACCACGCCATCCGCCGGGACGGGATGGAACGCCATGACCAGCTGATAACGTTGAGGCATAGCACCAGTGGTGAACAGGAGCCCGACATGGAGCCGTCCCCATCACCATCTACAACATTGGTGGGACCCGCATGAAGGAGAAGAAGGACGCGGCGGTCCCAGAGGGCTTCTTCTCCTCTATTTTCTCCCTATTTCTCTCTCTCTTCTCTTTTTCTGATGTAACCTGTATCTTCCCCATCTTCTGTAAAAAGGGGAACACAACACAACACGAAGAACAGAGGCACGGGCACACGGCTGAGCAGCTGAACAAACTCTCAGCACTTTTCAATCCTTCCAACAGAGACCTGGGATCCGCTCCCACTCTCGTCCATCTGTAACCCCTACTACAGACAGTGCCAGTAACACGAGCAGTAGCAGACTAGACGTAGGGACATTCTGCCCGAACCAGTATAATCCTTATGTCTTCCGAGCACACCATCCGGGCCAGATGCGTAAACTAGAAATTTACTAGCTGGTGATCCGAAACACCAACACCAAGAGTCGTCTTTCTAAAGTTCACTCTCAAAATCACTATTTTAAGAGTCATTTGTCTAAAAATTGCTTTCTATATCGTTTTACTCTCTAAAATTTTTTCTATATCCCGTGTGCACTCTAGAGAGCCATTCTCAGTTTCTATCTTTGGCTAGCAAGAAAATCTAGAATAAAAGGTAGGTATATTTGAATAACCAGATAACGAAGTTGTTGGAGAGTATTTTTTCATCAAAATCTCTATTTCTAGTAATTAGGAAGGATATAGAGAGTCTTTTGAGGATGCTATAATATTGCCAATTTTTAGCTAGCTAATTTTTAACAGTGGAATGTTTGGATCCACCTGCTAATAGGTATTTGGATAATGAGTTAAGGTGCATATGAACTACTAGAAAAAATGTCCGTGCGTTGCAACGGATAGTTATTTTCATTCTTATTAAGATGTTAACATCTTTCTCACAGTTCTTCTATCTTTACATCCGTCGACGACAATATGTATACCCTTGATGCACCTACAAACACACTATTTAGTCGTTCAACTTCATCAGAGTAGTCATATACAGGTAGGTCTCTGTTGCGCGCGCAAGCAGCTTCATTGATGGCGGCTCAATGTTTGTCGTCTTTTTTAGCGTACAACAAATCTGCCTCTTCTTGTGTATCAGTTATTTTTTATTTATATTTAGTTGAACAGGTTTGGAACAGGAGAAAAAAAGCAACGGAAATTAGCAAAAAGAAGACATCCGGTTAGAAAAAGAGAATGGAGAAGAAATAGCATATATAGACAATGGATGGTACCCTATGCAAGATGGATGAGGACTGACGTACGGTACCCGTGTGCGTGACGGACAACTCCTAATAGAAATTAGAACATTCACGTGGAAAAAACAGACAAAGGAAAAGATAATTTTTTTTTAAAAAAGACCAAAAATAATAAGATAAGTTTGCCTAATTTCTGCTTTTTCCTTTTCTATATGGATTAGGATTAGGATTCCTATTCAACTTGCTCAGGATAAGAGAATATATTTAGAAAAGGATTCCTAGCTATCGAAGTTATTTTAAGAACATGTGCCAAGCCGTTGTCATATAAATCAAGAGAGTTTTAAAAATAGATAGACGACTTTCACATTCACAGAGTTAGTTAGGGAACGATGGACCAAAGAAAATGGGTGGAAATTTCGTCTCTTTATTATTAGGTATAGATATAGATATAGATTAACAGCTATAAATCTGCTAATGTAACTAATAGTTAGCAGCCCTCCAACTAATAATTAGCAGGTCTATTTGGATCTACTAGTACTAATTTTAGTTGCTAAATTTTAGTGTTCATTCAAGGATCCAAATAGGCCCTACCTTTACCAACTAGTGAACTAAGAATTAGATGAAGTTAAATTAAAGTTTAATTCAACCACTAGTCTATTTGTTTAGATGAAATAGGATTAAAATTTTAGATAATTAACAATTACTAGTTCCTTGTATCCAAAGGTCGTTAGACTTACCGTGACGAAGCAAAAAATCTGAACAAGCTAGCCATACAACCAAAGGTGCCCCCCCCCCCCCCCCCCCCCCCCCCCCCCCCCACCCACACACACACACACACACACCAAGTTTCTTTGCTCGATCGGTAGCTTAGCTTTCCATGGCCGCCCCAGCCTCTATGGCGAGGTTCAAAATCTTGACAAAAAAAAGAAGAAGAATAAAATCTTGGCGAGGTTCAAAATCTTGACAAAAAAAAAGAAGAATAAAATCTTTTATATTATCTCTTATCACTTGCATAAAGTATAAATATTTATCATTATACAAATAACTATATATATGTAAATATATAATAAAGTAGATATATGAATAGATAGTTGATACACCAAAAAAATTATTATACATATCCGATACACTTGAGCAGGTATGTAAGCACGTCGCTGCTGCCATGGAGCGATTTGAGACAGGGAGCGACCGGACCAGTGGATCACGCTCCTGGCGGTTGTAGTACAAAAGGGCTTTGCTAGCGTCCGGCCCAGACGTCCCCCCTGCGGACACCCGAGTTCTTTCTGTTTCGTCCCGTTAAGACATCAATCAATTCAGCAGCCGTCGATCACCCGACTCTCGTTGTTTTTTCGCATGTCCGCAGGGCTGCAGGACTCTTCGCTCGTATGCATGGTTACATGTAGCTGCTGCCGCACCTGCCGCGCCCGTCGGCCTGGCCCCGCCTCGCCTACTGCTATGATACACATGAGCCTGCTGCCGTGTTCGCTTCGCTTCCCGCGCATGCGGGGACCACCTCTGTCTGCACTTACTTTTCGCGCCCGCTCATACAACACTTACAAAATAAAGCATTTGTTACCACGTACGTCTAAAATAGATGAAACATTTAGAATATATTTTTACAATATATTTGTATAGCCACTACAATATATGCAGCATTCAGATAAAATACTTGCAACATACATTTAAAATCGTTAAAATATTTGAAACATATATTTACAACATACGTGAATGGCCACAGCAACATATGCAATATCAAGGTAAAACACTTGTACCATAGGTTTGAAACAGCAAAAACATTTGAAAACATACACTTGCAGCATACATCTATAGCCAGTGCAACATATGCAACATTCGGATAAACTACATGCAACATACGTTTGGAAATAGCTGAAACATTTGAAACATACACTTACAACATACGTGTATAGACATTGCAACATATACAACACTAGATCTACTTTCACAACATTCAAATAAAATATATGCAACATACAAACGCATAAAACATACGGTTGTAACATGTACTCATCTACTTATCTGCTTGCACCCAATAAAGACTCGTTGACATGGAGCTCAACGCCAACGCGGACCTCGATACCATGACGCGGAGGTCACCGATGGTTCACGGACCTTCGGCTATGCGCAACGCGAGTCCGGACGAGAAGCACACGATGCGGCGGAGTGCAGTGCGAGGCGCGGGCGACGCGAGTCACGAGGCGTGGGTAGGAGCACGAGTCACAAGACATGGGTGGGGCGCACGAGACACGAGGCGTGGGATGCACGAGACGCGGGGCGGATGAATCCGTCTCGTCCGCCCGGATGAATGCTCAGTAGTACAATACAACGGCGCGCTACTCTCCGGTCTTCACCCGCCACTGTATAAAACCCTAAGTTCAAGACTTTTGTTTTTCTTACCGGAGGTAAAGATTTTTGTTTGTTTCATTCATCGCGCTTCGGCATCAAGCATTCAAGCGTCGGGTGGAGTGGATTCAGCTCAGCCGCGGTGGGAAGCCCAGCGACGCGTCGGGTTTCATCCACCGGCGGCCCGGACCTGGCGTGAGCTAGGATGCCCACCTTCGGCTCGGCCCAGACCGGCTGCTCCTTCCTGTGCTAAAAGCCGCCGTGACACGTGACATGCCAGCTCCCGTTTGTCGCGGGGACCTTTGTCGCGAACCACGGAGTTGGTGAGCACTGAGCAGACTGCAGACGGCAGGTGAGAAAGCGATCCTTGCCGGCTGCCTGCCTGCCCACCTCTTTTACGTATTCTTTATCAAAAAAAGAAAACCTCTTTTATTCCTTTTTAAATCCAAACACAAAAATGTTTTAATAAAACATATTAAGGCGGATGAGGTCAACCGTGTCTGGATGGCCCGCCCTAACGCTCCAGCCTCCAGCGCGGGTGGTGGTTTCGGTGTGCCACATCAGAAAGGAGATGCCATATCGGAGACGGATGAAAAAGTTAGGCAGAATAATCGTTTTTGTCGTTTAACTATTACTCGAGGCTCAGTTTCATCTTTGAACTTTTAAAATGGCCGTTTTAGTCCTCAGACTTTACTTTCAGGCTCAATTTCATCCTAGAACTATGAATATGGGTCATGTTCGTTTGTCTTATGGGTCATGTTCGTTTGTCTTATAATCCATACTTTTCAGCTTATTTTTTCAGCCGGAACAGTGTTTTTATCTCATAACAAATCAGCTGGAATAGTGTTTCGGCTTGTTTTTTCAGCGAAGCGAACGAGGCCATGATCGTTTTAGTCATCAAACTTTGCATTTTGAGCTCAATTTCATCGATAAACTACCAAGTGCATTTTGGTCTTTAAACTTTTATTTTTCAACTCAAATTTGTCTATCCAAAAAAAAACTTTATATTTTAGGCACAATTTCATGCATGAATTATCAAAATGCATTTTTGCACAACTTCATCCTTTGTCTAGCACCACCCACGATAGTCATCGTTAGGTACTTTCAACATTTGTATTTATATTCTAAGATGAATATAAATATAGATCTAAGTATTCTTAAATATGAATTCTTTTTATCCTATGGATAAAAATAATTATTCTATACACATGGTTATTAGTTGACCCTAATGCTAGAAGTAGCTAAGAAAATAATTATAGATCTGCTATTATTTCAATATATCCATGTATTCTTAAGGTAGCGTTTAAAGCAACTGTAGTTGCTCCCACAAAAATCATTTATAGTCGGATATATATAAATGGTACCATTATAAGGTACCATTAAAAATAATAGCTTGGAATTATTAATGGCCAGTAAAGAGTTTTTAGATGAATATTATTTTTCTATCGCCAATCGCTCCGAAAATGCAAAGTTTGAGGGCTAAAATGATCGTCTTCAAAGTTTTAGGACGAAATTGAGCCTAAAATGCAAAGTTTAAGAACTGAAATGATCATCTTCATAGTTCTAGGATGAAACTGAGCCTAACAGTAGAATTTGAGGACTAAAATGGTTATTTTGAAAGTTCAGAGACGAAACAAAGCCTCAAGAAATAGTTTAGGGACCAAAATGACTATTCTACCCAAAAAGTTAGTAGCTTGTAGAATGCCAGTTGTTCTTGTAGAGGCACCAATAGCCTCAGGAGATAGAACGCTAGCTTGTGAGAGGGAGAGAAAGGACTGTTGCACTTTTGTGTGAGCATGGACAAAAACTGTGGTCTAGCATATGGGTGTCTGCGCTGTGTGCATGGAAGTTTGGATGTCGTCTCAAATGGATTTGGCTTATCTGTATCTTTGCGTTGGTCATGCTCTAAGCTCATAATGCATGCGATAATGCAACTTTTTTTTTGCGACAAGCGATGATACAATCTAGGTATTAGGATAATGTAAGGCCCTGTTTAGTTGCACCTCAAAATGCTAAAATTTTCAAGATTCTTCGTCACATCGAATCTTTAGACACATGCATGAAGCATTAAATATAAATAAAAAATAAAACTAATTACACAGTTTAGACGAAATCCACGAGACGAATCTTTTAAGCCTAATTAAACTATGATTGGACACTAATTACCAAATAACAACGAAAACACTACAGTACCGTTTTGCCAAAAATTTTAACATCCCAACTGGCCCTAAGTTATGTCGTGCAACTTGCGTAAGTGGTTGTGGTTGGTGAATGGATATTAGATTACCTACATTTTTTAATATTGCTATTATTAAGTGTCGTTGTCAATTGCTATCACTTACCAGATTACTCCCTCATCCACCCCCTCCGCTCTCCAAAATATAGTTCTTTGATTTTTGAGAAGTTAAATATTTTAAATTTGATCAAATTCATACAAAATAATACTAGTCACTACGTCAGATTCTCACATTAGGAACGGGGGCATTTTTACTGTAGGGGCGGCTAGGGTTAGGGGCGTCCCTACAGTGGGCGTCCTCGGGCCCCATCAGCCTAGCCGCCCCTACAGATGGCACTGTAGGGGCGGCTAGTAACCTGAGCCGCCCCTATAGTTGGGGCTGATCTGTAGGGGCGGCTCAATCACCAGCCGCCCCTGCAGTGCCCATTTGTAGGGGCGGCTGCCACCAGCCGCCCCTGCTGTTCGACTGTAGGGGCGGCTGAATCACCAGCCGCCCCTACTGATGGCGCACGAATAAATAGCAGCCACCCCCTTCTTTCACCTCGGGACACACTCTTCTACACAAAAAAAAGGTTGGGAGGCCTTAGGCTCCTCCTAAAAATTGCTCTACTAAGGGAGAGGTTTTGATCTCAAATTCTTTGGTAGAGAGGCTCTAAAAGGTAAGGAAATGCTTCTCCAACTCTTTATTTGAAGTTTAATTCGTTGGTTAGTGAGTAATTTGATTTTTGGTTTTCTATCTCTTCCATGGAGCTTGAGCTAGTTATGAGTGAAATTAAACCCTAATTTTTACTATACTAGGATAAATTAGGTAGGAAAGTAAGATTGCACCCTTTGTTAGTACATCTTTGTTGATTTTAGTGTAGTATTAGTGAAGTTTGGTGCATGTGTCATGAAACCCTATATCTAGATCTAGATCTAGATCTAGGATTTTGTTTTTTTTTCTTTTTCAATTTTTTCTTTATGTGACTAGGGTTTGCATGTAGGTGAATGTGTAAGATTTTAATTGTTGCTAATGTGTAAAATATCCTCTACCATGGCTACTAATTATCATTTAATATTTATTTTGATTCATTTCTATAATGTGTGTTTTTAATTAGTTATGGATAAATAGGTCATTAATTAATTATCCTCTACCATGAAATTAGAATGGAGTTTGCATGAAAGGTAGTTGATGAAATATTAAATGTTGCTAATTGTTTTCTTTGAAATTGTTTATTTGAACCAATTAATTTATATTTTAAAATATTTATGCATTAATAGTCAATTAATTAACTATCATCTACTACCATGGTGCGTGTCTCAGGTATATACAATTATTCTTGAGTAATATTCTTTCTTTGGTTGTTTTGTTTCTATAAGATGGACTACAGGAACTCTTGAATGTATGATTCGTTAAGACACGACGCTCTTTTCCGTGATGAGGTGGACAAATTCATCAAAGCCACAGAGAAGCATGCAGCGACGTTGAAAGAGAATAGTGACACGATTATTTGTCCCTGCAAAGATTGCAAGAACCTTATTGCATTTCGAGATGTGAGTACCATCAAAGAACATCTAATTAGGAGAGGATTTGTTCCGGACTACATAGTGTGGATTCATCATGGTGAAACAGTGGTTGTTGATGACAGCGACAATGATCTAGCTGATGAAGCGGAAACCCAAGCATACTTGTCCTGATTCACAGACGATCTTGAGCAACAAATGGATCGTGACTATGGCAATCAACAAGGTGGTGGCTTTGGCAATCAACAAGGTGGTGGCTTTGACAATGAACAAGGTGGTGATGATGCTGGTGGTACCAGCAATGATGGCGAAGCACGTGAGGGGGATGCAGATGATGGTGACAACTTGGACGAAATGCTTGGGGCCTTTGGACCAGAAATATTAGAAAAGAGCAAGAGATGTCTAGAAAATCTTGAGAGGGTGACCAAAGCATTGAATAAGACTGTGTATGATGCTGAGAAGGGCTGTCTGACATACTTCACACTGCTATGTTTTGTGCTTGAGCTACTCATCCTGAAGGCTAAGTACGGCTGGTCGGACTGCAGTTTCGATGATCTGTTGTGCCTCATGTCACGGTTGCTCCCACGGCCGAACACAGTTCCCGCCAACACATACCAAGCGAAGAAGGTTATAAGTCCACTCACATTGGGGGTTGAAAAATCCATACATGCCCCCAACCACTGTATCCTTTTTTGGCGTGGCACATCGTTCGAGACTTTAGATACATGTCCTAGGTGTGGGGCTAGTCGGTACAAGAACAATGACCTTCAAAGTGAGGTGAAAGCCTCCACAAGAAAGAGGAAGAAGGGTGGGAAGAAGGTGGTGCAAGAATCTCAGCCTCCAGAGGAAACTCCATTAGGCAACGATGTAAATAAGAGAAGAATTCCTACCCTGGTTATGTGGTACTTACCAGTGACTGACCGCTTGAGGCGTATGTTCCTAAACCCTAAGGAAACCGCACTGATGACATGGTGGGATGATGAGCGCAAGGTGGATGATGATACGATCGCACACCCGGCCGATTGTAGCCAGTGACAAGCGTTCGATGCCAAGTACAAAGCAGAATTCAGTGATGACCTACGGAATGTACGGTTCGGCTTGAGCACCGATGGAATGAATTCCTTCAATGAGAGGATGACCGACCATAGCACATGGCCAGTCATCTTGACCATGTACAACCTCCCAACATATTTGTGTCAGAAGAGGAAGTACCTTCTCCTCACCATTCTTATCTCCGGTCCCAAACAACTAGGCATTGATATAGACGTGTTCTTGGAGCCTCTGATGCAAGAAATGGAGAGGCTATGGAGGTATGGGGAGCCGATGTACGATGTGTTCCGATGGGAGGACTTCATATGCAAAGCAATAATATTTGTTACTACTAATGATTACCCCGCGCTGTTTGCCCTGCCTAGACAGTTCAAAGGCAAGACTGGATGCTTAGTCTGTTTGGATAGTACTAAATAGGTGTTCCTAGATGGATCCAGGAAGATAGTTTACATAAGGAACCAGTGCTTCTTAAAGATAGGTCACAAGTATCATGGCAAATTGTACCTAAGATACTATGGCAACATCCCAGAGGATGAACCCCCTCCAGAGAGACGTCGTAATGGAGAACATGTGTTCAGAATGGTCAAAAACATACAAGTCATCTATGGAAAGAAGAATCCGGATGGAACGATCAGAGATAGAAGCACACCTCCCATCGAAGGCGTACCATTCAAGAAGCAATCGATCTTCTTTCAGTACCTGCCTTATTGGCCAGACTTGGAGGTCTCCCATACCATTGATGCGATGCACGTGCAGAAGAATGTCTTTAAGAGTCTCATGGCTACCTTGATGGACACGGGCAAGTCAAAGGATGGTCTCAGATCACGGAAAGACATGGTGCAGCTGAACGTGATGCGGGAGCTTTGGCCGGTACAACAGGATAATGGCAAGTACAATCTTCCCGCGGCTAGCTTTAACCTAACCCTAGAGGAGAGGAGAGCTATATGCAATTTCCTTAGGGGGGTCAGAGTGCCGACTAGGTTTTCGGCGAACCCAAAGAAGCTAGTGTCGATGAAGGACCTATCATTAACATACTGCAAGGCTCACGATTGTCATGTGATGCTGATAGTGTTCCTACCAATTGCATTTAGGGCTATAAAGCCAGAGTTCCTAAAGATGGCCATCACCCGCATGTGCTACTTCTTTTCGAAGATCTCACAGAAGACGATTCATAGGCAAGAGCTGAGTGACCTACATGAATTCATGGTGGAGACCTAGAACTAGCTAGAGATGTGTTTACCTCTCGCTTTTTTTATATAATGGTACATCTCATGATTCACCTGGTTCATCAGATCGAGACGCTGGGCCCTAGCTTCTTGCATGAAATGTGGTTCTACGAGCGGTTCATGTCGGTTCTAAGCCGATACGTGCATAACCAAACACACCTAGAGGGCTCCATGATAGAGGGTTACAATTCCGAAGAAGTCGTCGAGTGCTGCCAAGAGTGGCTAAAAGTATAGAGAGGGATTGGTAATCCCGATTCTCGTCACAAGGGAAGGCTAGTTGGGAAGGGCACAAGTGGTAGGAAAGTATTCCTCGACAATGATTATAGAGAGGTGAGTCGGGCACATTACAGTGTCTTGCAGAGTATGGCAGTGATGCAACCGTACATTAATGAACACATGGCTATCATTATGGCCGAGAGGAATAGCTGTTCAGATGATTAGGTCATGAAACAGCATAAGCAACGCCTGACATCATGGTTGAAGGACCAGAACATATAGCCTGGAGAAACCATAGATTCTATTACCATCAGTCGGTTGGCGGCCGGGCCATCAAAACAGGTGACGTCTTGGAATGCTTATGACATCAATGGGTACACATACTATACCGACACAAAGGACAGGAAATCTATGAATCAGAACAGCGATGTCCGAATAGAGGCTCTCGACGGAGTGGGGCGAAAGGTCCTGTACTTTGGCATAATTGAAGATATATGGGAACTTGACTATGGAAGGGATATAAAGGTGGCCCTGTTTTGATGCCACTGGATCAAGCAACATCAATTCAATGAGATCGGACAGAGAGTCGTCGACCTCCAGAATGTAGGCTACCAGGATGACCCTTGGGTTCTCGTTGAACATGTCGCGCAAGTTTTCTATATGCTCGACCCGCAAAGTAACCTCCTCCCAAAGAAGAAGACAAAGCACGTGGTGGCCTCCGGGAAACAACATATCATCAGAGTTGATGGCGTGGACGATGTTGAAGCTTACAATAAGTGCGATGAGATGCCGCTATTCACATACTTTTGTAAGAAGATCGAGGCTGTGAAAAAGAACCTGCCCAAAAATGTATTGCTATGGGAACAGAAAGGTGTCAAGGGGAAAGTTGTCACGGTGGGCTAGCTAGTTTATGTAAGTGTGTCAGTGTTCGTAAGACTACATTCATGTATGTGTGTGTGAGACTACATTCATGTATGTAAGACTATATTTATGTATGTGTGTTTGAAACTACATTTATGTGTGTGTGTTTGAGACTACATTCACGTATGTTTGTATGAACAATGTGTACTAAGAATTTATTAAATTATGAAATTACCAAAATAAAAGTTGTAGATCTCCATGAGTTATTCAACTTTGGTATCCATTACTTTTTCAGTTGAAATGATTTGGGGGTCCAAATTATGGTTTCAACTTGTCTTTTTTCAAATTTCAAAATTTGAAAGGTTCAAATTTAGTCAAATGACAAGATAACCAAAATAAAAGTTGTAGATCTTGATGAGTTCAACAACTTTTGTATTCATCACTTTTACATCTAAAATCATTTAGGGTTTGAAAATTTAGTTTGAACTTGTCAAATTTTAAATTTTAAAATGTGTAAAACATTGTCACATCCAAGTTTGATCAAACTTAAATGCTGAAGCATGATTTTAGAATTTTTTAGGAAAAAACCCATCATATTTGGTGTTAGTATGAGGGAGAACAACTAGTTACAAAGTTTACCCATAGATTAAAAAGAGAAATCACACTGTTCTAGATGATCGTTACATGATCACAGTGAACAGTGTGATTTCTTTTTTAATCTGTGGGCCAACTTTGTAACTAGTTTTTCTTTCTCATATTAACTCCAAATCTGATGATTTTTTTCCTAAAATTTTCTAAAATCATTCTCTATCAATTTATTTTGTTGGTTTTGTCAATATATACATATGAAAAGTTTGAGCAATTTAAATTTTGAATTTTAAAAAAAAGAAACTTCAGACAAGATTTTGGTACCCCAAATGATTTCAGCTGAAAAAGTGATAAATACCAAAGTTGAATAACTCATCAAGATCTACAACTTTTGTATTGGTCATTTTCTTCATATGATAAAGTGGTAATGACATTGTTCACAAATGTGACACATCTCTCATAAGGTTTTATAAATTATGAGATATGTGTAAGATTAGTGAATAATATGTGCTAAGAATTTATCAAATGAAGAAATGACCAAAATAAAAGTTGTAGATATTCATGAGTTGAACAACTTTGGTATTCATCACTTTTTATGTTGAAATCAATTTGGGTCTCAAATTTTGGTTTGAACTTGTTGTTTTTCAAAATTTCAAATTTGAAAGGTTCAAATTTTGTCAAATGACAAGATGACTAAAATAAAAGTTGTAGATATTAATGAGTTGAACAACTTTAGTATTCATCACTTTTTATGTTGAAATCATTTTGGGTCTCAAATTTTGGTTCGAACTTGTCATTTTTTAAAATTTCAAATTTGAAAGGTACAAATTTTGTCAAATGACAAGATGACCAAAATAAAAGTTGTAGATCTTCATGACCTCTACAACTTTGATGTTTATCAAATTTTCATTTGAGATCATTTGGTGTCTCAAAATTATTTTAGTAGTGTTGATTTTAATTTTTTAAAAATTAATTTTTCCCCATTTTTAAAGGTTCAATTTTGCAATTTTAAACTATTGTAGTTGTTTTAGTTATTGTATATGTAAATATATCTATAAAAAAATAATTATAAAATTTTGTACTATATTATTTATTATTTACATGTGAATAATTCATTTTGATTTAGAATTTTGAAAAAAAAAAATTCAACTGTAGGGGCGGCTTATAACCTCAGCCGCCCCTACATTGGCTCCGAGTTCAACTATAGGGGCGGCTTATAACCTCAGCTGCCCCTACAGTGGCTCTGAGGTATATTACAGTGACCGTCGCTGTGGGCGCTAAGTGTTGGGCGAAATCGGGCTGTGGACGCCGTCAGGCTGCCCAATTTCGCCGCCGACGCCGCCTGCACCGTCGCACCTACACCGTCGTTGCCTGCCCCTCCTTGACCCCTCCACCGCCTCCCTGACCCCAACCGCCGCCCCCGCCCCATCCACCGCCGTTCCCCAGGCCACGACGGCGGCTAGGGTTTGGGAGCGCTCGCCCGCGGCCGGCTGCCCCATCTCGGACCTCGACCTCGACCTCCGTCCTTGCCAGGCCGGCTAGGGTTTGGGAGCGCTCCTCGGCGCGGCCCATCCATCTGCTCCCACGGCGCGCGGCTAGGGTTCGTCGTGCGGCTGCCCCCGCCCCATTCTCACCATCCTCTCCGACCTCAACGCCCCATGGCGCGCGGCTAGGGTTCGCCGTGCAGCTGCCGGTGCCTCGTCCTTGCCGTCCTCTCCGACCTCGACCTCCTCCAGCACTCCCTCTCTGAACCCCCTTGGTATGCCCCGGTCAAGGTCGTCTCCCTAGTCCCTACCGTCATCCTCTCCGGCGATCGATGGGCGCAAGCTCCGTTGCTGCAAGCAGCAGGTGCGTACATGTTTGTGCTCCAAAACATCAGGTTCTCTTTTGTCCACCTGCGGCCGTGTGGCCTGTAGGCCGAATCACGGAATCAGTAGTAGTTAGCAGTTCGCATCATGAGCCGTTTTAGATCTTGTTTTATCCTCAAGAACCGTTCTAGATTCAACGCTGCTCTGAGTTGCCTTGGATCGGCGTCTCACCACTGAAAGCTAGCTCACAGGTCACAGCCTCTACGTAGAACTCTAGATAGATGCCATCAGTGTTTTTTTGTTTGTGATTTGCTCAAGACAATTTGTTTGTGGGTCTTCCCTACTGTCTCAGCTTATGCCAGTAGTGATTTTTTCTTTGTGATTTGCTCACTGATCTTGCATATTTGTTTTGCAATTTAGGCTTCTAATAAACTAGGAAAGTTAAACAAAATTTGTGATCCCATGGTCTCTCTACACTACAAAACCTAGAATTTGTAGAAGTATTTTGATGTACAATATGTCTATCAATTTCTCTTTCTCTTACCACATGTCCACATATATCAATTATTATTATAACTGTTCCAAAAAATATCATATATTATCGATATAACTGTTCCAAGAAATCTTATTCTCTGGTGAAAACATAGTAATTTTGCCTTAGTTTTTTTTATAATATAATGGGTCCAGGAAAAAGCTTTGCCCACCTAATATATTGCTCTGGAACAGCAAAGAACTTGTTCAACAACGAATACGAATTTTACAAAGCAGAGGAATTTTGCCACGTTTGTTCTCCGAGCTTTCCTCTGGGCTGGGCTAGGCTCGCCTCCCTCCACGCGGCCCACAGTCCCTTGAGTCTAATTTCCTATGTCGGGCGCATCTCTTGCACCGCCGACGCTACTGCAACCCGTCGTCGTCGAGAGGCCGCCGGCGAGTGGATAGAGATGAGCTACGCAGCCTGCAGCCCTGCACTCGTGCGGCGCTTACGTGATGCACATCGACGGCAATAATTTGATTGCATCCGATTTTTTGACTTTTTCATTTTTTATATTAGAAACACAATCTCGTATGTGTCATCTCTTCATCTTCAACATTCATGTCTGTCTCGAGTCCACTTTCATCCCCTCTTATCTTCTTTACTACTGCAGGGTTTTTCGCTGAGCGAGAGCAGCTGGGCTGCAGCCCCATTTGTGTAATCCAGGAGCGAGTATCCAGCAGGTGAGCACCAGATCTATCTATCACATGAATCGCCAGTTGCAGTTAGGACAGCATATAGATTAAATCTTTGGATTATTGCTTGGTGCCTTGTTGTTGGTAACTGGTAGGATTTTTTGGACAATAGCAACCATGTTCCAGTTATTCCTACATGCCCATCTATGGATGACAGTTCATTTGTTAATGACATGCTAATTTTATTGTTCACTTCAATTCTCCCGCAATGGGACTAGCCAAGTGCGTTTAGCAACATCTTGCATCAAATAAAAGTGAGGATTTTGACGTTTAGTATTTCCCTAGGCGATAGTTGAACTGTCAAAGTTGACTGAGACAAGTAATTAGGCTGGCCTAGGTGTTCACCTAGTAAAGTTGAGAGTGCAGTTTCAGAAAATAAGTGCTATCCTCGTGTTATGGTGTTATGGTGTCAAGCAAGTTGTATTTGCAGCCAATGCTTTCCTTTCCATATCCTTCACATCCCCATTTCCATTTAGAAAACGAAAATACACACTTGTGAAGAACAGAAGGTGAGAGACAGACCAAGACCAGCCCTCTAGAGCTACTGCACATCTGAAAGTCTGTCTTAGAGCCAGGTAGCATCCAGTAATACATTATGAAGCTTCTGTTATTATGATGTGGCATGTCACCTTCATATTGCTGTTTAAAAGATGGATTTAACTCGAGATACTCAAATACATTATGATGCTTCTGTTATTATGATGTGACATGTCGTCACTTCTATTTTCTGAAACAGTGGGATGCTTCTGTTATTATGGCATGTCATCACTTCTAAATGGCATGTCAACACTCTACTATATAGTGCAGGGGTCTTGCAAACACGTGGCAGTAGTCTGTTCAGCATATGTTGTTTTTTTGCCTACTCTCCCCTCTCCTCTCCTCTTCTCTCCTCTCCTTTGTTTTCCCAATGATGATATTGTCCAATCCATTACATGACATGGATTATGAGCTGATGATCAACACTTGTGAGGAACTTGGCATCATCCCCTCAGCTCTTCGTGATGAAATTCTCCTCTCATTTGTTATGATGCCATAGAAGCTCCAAGTGTATGATCAAAATACCTGAATATAGGACTGCTGTGTGTCTAAAAAAGCAGTTTAAATTAGTTATGATGTATCTTCTATTATGGACAAGTGGAATTTAAAGGGCTATGGGTGTCATGTTCTACATTTTCATCTCTGGCAGAAATGATGAACTGTACCATCTTGTAGTAGGCATACATTTGTCTATGTCCATCCTTGTAGTCTATCTTGTTTGAGTCATACAACATATGCAGTGGTTGGTCTAACTGTGAATTTTTTGCTTATCTTTTCTTATGTCCATCTTGTTTGAGTCATACAGCATATGCAATGGGCTAGTCCTGCTTTCTCTTTGTTTGACTACTACTACTACAAGTACTACTACTACTACAAGTACTACTACTACTACTACTAGTACTAGTACTACTACTTGTACTACTAGTACTACTACTTCTACCACTAGTACTACTACTACTACTTATACTACTTTTTTTCTTGCATCTCTTAGAACAAGGCACGAAATGTCGCGAATATCAAAGAGTGCATCCCGATGCCCCGTGAATGATGAGCAGCCATCCCATGGAGAGCAAGAACTAGATGACCAGCTTACTCAGGAGCAGTTCGATAATGAGTTAGAAAAGGGTCTAGAAATGATGCTTACTCAGGAGGACCTTATCGATGATGATGATCCAGTGGGGGAGCCCAAGGAAGAGAAGGCAGAGAGGATGCCCAAAGGCGAAGAAGTGGATGATGATGAGGATGAGAATGACGACACCTCATCAGGGGCATGATGAGATGCAACATCCTTCTCAACAAGCGTAATTAATACATGAACAACAAGTGTCTCATGAACAGCAATTGCCTCATGAATAGCCGATACGTGAAGAACAAGTGGCCCCTGGAGCAGGTGATGCACAAGTTGACAAGGACGTGCTCGAATGGGAAGCTCAAAACAAAATCCCAATCAAGATAAGGCCATCGTATGTGGGCATTAATGACGTCTCGTCGGTGCACAAGTGGATGGCACATGACTAGTTCAAGCCTAAGAACCAAGTAAAAGAATTCAGAGCACCAGCTGCTGAGGAGGGCACCACTAGCAAACTGCACAAATGGTTTAACAAGTATCCAGCTGTTGATAACCTCAAATGGTCAAATGATTGCCCGGATAAATATAAAAAAGGCAAGAACTTCCTACCAAACCGAGTCATACAGTGCTTGCCACGTGGAATGAGAAAGTTCCACGATTGGTACTTACATGTTCAGATAACAGAACTAGAAATCTTACAAGCATGGATCCCTGCTGGTACATTTGGAGCCCCAGGTGGGCAAATTGCCGTTGAGTTTAAGGATATCTAGGCATGCTTCCACCTCAGACGAATGGAAATGAATCTAATTTGCATGTGGTGCCTGTAAGTCCTTGCCCTATCGATATGATATGAATGTAATCTTTTGATTTTGTTGTAACTAACCCGCGCCGTGATTTGTAGAATGCAAACGGACTTTGTGAGAAAGAGGTCAGCTCTGAAACACAGGTATATAGACCCTTCACCTATAGCATCAACAAATTTTAATTACCCTAAAGAGTGGAAACTAGATTACAAAGAACTAGAAGCTGGAAAGACACTTAAGGAGAAAGAGGACATCAGGAACAAGAAAATATTGGAAGAGTCCCTCAAGGTTGCAGTATACATTGCCCTATGTTTTAAAAATCTCCAACAACACGATACTATATGGATACCATACCACTTCAAGTAAGTTCGACTGTATACTTAGCTTTGTTGAATATACTTTGTTCGATGCAAAAGAGCTTATGTGTTCCTTCTATGACTAAATTCATGCAGCGATCACTGGATTTGCATAGGCGTCTGGCTCTCACATAGCATGGCATAGGTCTTTGATTCAGCGAATTTTCCAGTCGAGACATATAAAGACTTCATAGCGATTGTCAAGACGTATATATATCGACAATCCTTATTTTAGCTACTATGTTTGTATACATACTTGTAAGGTTCAATGTGGGATACTAACAAGTTGCATTTGCTAAAACCATTGGAACAGGGCATTCAGGCACTATGTCTAGAAACATAAGGGGAGACATCATCCAAATAGGAAGGAAAAGTTATATGTCAAAACTCTATGTGCGGTAAGTGTCATTTACTTTGGTACTCCATATATTACGTGTCTGTCAATAGCATTACTTAACATCTCCATATGCAAAACACGTAGTGCCCCAAGCAGAAGCATGGGAGTCTACTTTGTGGATACTACACATGTATTATGATGAGTACCATCGGTGGCTACAACAGAAACTCTAATCTGGTAAGTTTGAACCTCTTTGCTCGTAGTATAAAAAGTTCGCATATGTTGTGATATAGTAAACCTAAACTTATTCTCTTGTAGTTGGAGAAAGATAAAGACATGAGAAGGAACCCATACAAGGATGACGAGCTCTTAGAGATGGTCGACGACCTTTGCAACTTCATAATGGACCAGATTGTGTACCATAAAGGCATTTACCATCATCTTCTTTCTGACTTAGGTAGTAATCCTCTATACCAACACCTTTGTGAGACTGATAGGCTAGCCCTAGGCCGTTGATGACAATGTGGATTTGTGGTATGGTTTGGATCAGACTTTGGAACGGTTTGGACTTTGTTTTGCATGTGGACTTGTGGATTTCTTAATGGACTATGTTATAATGATGGACTTCATAATGGACTATGTTGTAATGATGGACTTTTGTGAATTATGACTTGTGATGATGTTCTAAATAATGGTCTTGTGTTTGTGGATGTATATATATATATTTGTGGCGATCAGATTCGAATTTGAATTATATATATATATATATATATATATATATATATATATATATATATATATATATATATGTGTGTGTGTGGTCAGATTTGAATTTAAATTATTTTTTTTGCTGGAAAATTTACTGTAGGGGCGGTTCTTGATTGAACCGCTCTTATAAATACACACAGCAGGGGCGGCTGGTGATAGAGACGCCCTTACAGAAGTCCACTACAGGGATGGCTGATATTACCAGCCACCCATACAGAGAGTATTATAGGGGCGGCTGAAAACACCAGCCGCCCCTACAGAGGGCACTGCAGGGGTGGTCAGGAAACCACCCCTACAGAGGCACCCTATGTAGGAACACCCTAGAAAGGGCGGCTGGCGCAGCCATCCCTACAGAGGCTCTAGAGCCACCCCTACAGTTAACTTCTGTAGTAGTGAGTATTTATGAGATTAAATCTATTTAAATTTTCTACAAATCTAGTTAACCTTGAGATTGGTTTGTTTGAAGTCTACGACAAGAAGAATACTAAGGGCCTGTTTGGCAGGGCTCCTCTCCGGCTCCGGCTCTGGCTCCTCCAGAGGAGCCCTGCCAAACGTTTTTCTGGAGGAGCCGTTTTTCAATAAAAAGCAGAGGAGCTGGAGCTGTTTTGGAGAAGCCACAATTTGTGGCTCCTCCAAAACAGCTCTGGCTCCTCCGGAGGAGCCCCAGGAGGAGCCCTGCCAAACAGGCCCTAAGAGACAGTTATTAGGCTCTCGGCCACAAGCAACCACAACGAAGGTGTGGCATTAAAAATCGGTGCCTAAGCCGTGGCGCAAAAATGGCTTGAAAATGCTACTCGCGCACCTCTGCTACAAACTAAACAACACTACTAATTCTTGCGGCCGCCGTGAGTTGTGGCGTGAAACCAAACACGCTCAAATTAAACACAAGATGCCACAAAACGCGTGTCATGAGCAATAAGCCGATAATAGATGCGTGAGTTCATATTCTTTCAAAAAAAAGGATTATCTCGTAAGAAAGGCAGGGCTCTGGACTTCTGCCATTCATCCTTCTAGCATTATTCCCACCAAAGGAATAAAAAAGATGTTAGTAATATTAACATAACTACAGCTTGGTCCTATGGCTTCATGGTGCGTGCTGCTGCAAGTTTTGGATCTATCTCCCACTGTGTCTGAGCTGATCCCCAGCCGCACACTGTTATTGACACTAGCACACCTATTTTGACGGTTGGAACTTTGAAATACGATCCATGAGCAACAAGAAATGAGCTGCTCATATTTCTCCAAAGACAAAGGAACGATCATGTGTCTGTGAGAGAAAATATTAGCATTCCCACTACAAAAACTAAAAAAAAATCTAGTATTAGGCTATCCGCACTCGTCAACCTCTATTTCCATACTCTAAAAGAAATATTATATCCTAGTCATCGAGATTCTCTACTCTATATCCATTTCTTCCGCACCTATGTTATCTCTATTCCATACTCTATACCCACTATTCTATATTTTATTCCCCTCCCTCCCCCTTTCTCTCTCTCATCAACTCTCTCTCTCTCTCCGCTACAGTGTTTAGCGTGCTGTGCGGCCGGTACGCTGGAAGTAGCGGTGGGCAGGCGCGCGCGCGTGCTGCAGAGGCCCAGTTCGCTTGGAGGAATCTGTGAGAGAAAAGCACTGTTCCGGATAAAAAAAAAGTGGATTAAACCGAGTTTAAGGGCACGCGAACAGGGCCAGAGCCGTTTGCAGGCGCACGGTGCGAGCGCGCGGTACGCCACCACGTGCTGCAGAGCTGTTTAGCGGTGCTCGATGCGGATAGCCTTAATACACTAGCTACTGCTTGGTCCCTCCCTGCATGGTGCATGGAGCATGGTAACTGCAAGTTTTTGATCTAAGGCCCAGTTTGGTTGCCAATTTTTTTGGCAAAATGGCACTGTAGCGTTTTCGTTGTTATTTGACAATTAGTGTCCAATCATAGTCTAATTAGGCTTAAAAGATTCGTCTCGTAGATTTCGTCTAAACTGTGTAATTAGTTTTATTTTTTATTTATATTTAATGCTTCATGCATGCGTTTTCGTATTTGATATGACGAAAAATCTTGAAAAATTTGATGTTTTGGGAGGAACTAAACAGGCCCTAGCTCCCTCCGTCCAAAATGCGTTTTTTTTTTTTTGAACGGAGGCGTAGCACGCCCCTGCCGCCCTGCCTCCACGGCCCCACCCACCCACTCACCCCGCCCCCACAGTGCCTGATCCTCAGCCCCCACTGTGGCAGACGGCCAGGCACACCTATTTTGAATTTGATGATAACGATACTATACTAAAATATCTCCACGGCGGGCCAGTGGGTCCCACCCCGGCCCCCCCGCGCCTCGTTTAAAACCCTCCCACTCCTCCATTGATGATGATCCCCTGCCCCTGTTCCTTCCGTCATCTCTTCTCCTCTCCAACACACCCACCAACCAATCCCGTCCAGTACCAGCCGCCGGCTGTCTCGCTCGCCGCCGCCCTCTCCAGGTCCCTGACGCGAGCCAGGTCGGCCATGGCGTTCAACCAGATCCAGGTCGCCAACCCCGTGGTCGAGATGGACGGTAAGCGAGATCCCTGTCCTAGTGTCCTGTCCTGTCCTGTCCCTCCTCAACAGATCTGCTGCGCTCCATCGTTTGCCTTGCGCCGCGTCCTCACTTCCGATCGCTCCAGCCGTGGCTTTAGTCGAAGCGTCACAGGAGATCTCGTAGATCTACTAGATGAATACCTTGGATCAGATACGCTAGGCTTGCTACTAGTGCCTGGGGTTTGGGTTGGTTCACCCCGCGATTAATCCAGCTGGCTTGCTTAAGTTTGTTGCTGAATTTTGCGTGCAGGCGATGAAATGACCAGGGTGTTCTGGAAATCTATCAAGGACAAGGTAATCGGAACATGTCTGACTCTGTCTTAGATGTTACTTCCCGTGCAGCCGTGCTGTTGTTCTTTGAGATAACATCTTTTTTTCCCCTAACACTGGTTGCTGGGATGTTAATTTCCTGCAGCTTATCTTCCCTTTCGTGGACCTGGACATCAAATACTTTGACCTCGGCCTTCCATACCGTGATGCTACCGACGACAAAGTCACAGTCGAGGCTGCGGAGGCCACACTCAAGTAAGAATTGCACGTTACTGTCACTTCCTTAAGAAAGTGGAAATGGAAAGCAAAGCACAGAAAAGACTGTTGTGGCTCAATATTATTTATATCCAATCCAGATGCTCAAGTTTGTGTTTGGTTGAGTTGTCTAACAAGCTTGCTGTTTGTGGTGGAATATACATAGGCTATCCAACCTTTTAACCTTTTTTTCATAAGTCATTTAATCACTGGAAGTGACTTCGTTGAGAAAGCGACATATGTTTAAGGGTCTTTCTGCTACCCAGTTGCTTATCTGTTGTTGATTCAGTAGTTTGGCGTTGCGGGCTTTCAATATTTTGCTGCTTCACGCACCTATCTTTTTTCTATTGCTTATGCTCATCCATTATTGTGTAGGTACAATGTGGCTATCAAGTGTGCCACCATTACACCAGGTATATTTTTGGGTTATTGTTCTTCTGACAAGTTTTTTTAAGACATTCTAGATTTACTGACATCGCATCAAAATCCATGGCAGACGAAGCAAGGGTAAAGGAGTTTGGCTTGAAGGCTATGTGGAAGAGCCCGAATGGCACAATTAGGAACATTCTGAATGGTAAGATGCTGCTGCGGCCTGTAAGTGTAACCTTCTCTAGTCCTCGGGACTGACAGTTCTATTCCTGTGCCCACTGCGTGTAGGCACTGTTTTCAGAGAACCAATCATCTGCAAAAACATCCCACGGCTTGTTCCAGGTATCGAAGGAAGACCACAGTCATAATCATAGCTACTCATTTATGTGATCTTGTATTGTAAACTAAACTGTTGGCGAGTTCAGGGTGGACAAAGCCCATTTGCATTGGGAGGCATGCATTCGGTGATCAGTACCGGGCAACTGATGCAGTTATCAAGGGACCTGGCAAGCTCAAATTAGTTTTTGGTATGTATCAATCACTCAGCATTTGAGAACCAATGGAATGCTTATCCTATTAAACTTCCTAATTGCAATTCATATGATGCATTTTCTAAAATTCTGTTCATCCGTTGAGCGAATCTTGTGAAGAATTGACCTCTTCCCCTTTGTCCTTTGTTTTGTTACTGACAGAGGGAAAAGAAGAGCAAGTTGAGCTGGAGGTGTTCAACTTCACTGGTGCCGGAGGGGTTGCCCTATCCATGTACAACACTGACGAGGTACAGTTGGTGCTTGCTACTATTCCATTACTTGATATACATAATGTGCCCCTCTTGTGATTTATCATCTCAGTATTTGTATAATTATGCAGTCCATCCATGCCTTTGCTGAGGCTTCTATGGCCACTGCTTATGAAAAGAAATGGCCGTTGTATCTTAGCACCAAAAACACTATTTTGAAGAAATATGATGGCAGGTAAGGGTCTTGCTAAACTGTTTCTCATTATTTCCAGGTCTTACTGGTGGTTCCTTTTCCCTAGTGCAGCATGTTTATCTGTGTACTTGATTTGTTTGCAGGTTCAAGGACATTTTCCAGGAGGTGTATGAAGCTGGTTGGAAAACCAAATTTGAAGCTGCTGGCATATGGTATAATTCCTTATTCCTACTTCCATCTTTGTTTAACAAGCTCTGAGCCCCAAGGCCTATCTTCTTATTAGGTCTTGATGCTTTTAGGTATGAGCATCGCCTCATTGATGACATGGTAGCATACGCGCTTAAGAGCGAAGGAGGGTATGTCTGGGCTTGCAAGAATTATGATGGAGATGTGCAGAGCGATTTCTTAGCTCAAGGTTACAATTTGCCTACTGGCAGTTTTTACAGCTTGGATTCAAGTTTTAAGTAACTTGCTTGCTCTTAGTTAACTAATAAAGTGCTGTATTAATTATATGAGTCTTTCATTATCTGCAGGTTTTGGCTCATTGGGTTTGATGACATCGGTACTGGTAGGTCACTAAATTTGCTTTCAGTATTTGTCATGATAATTGATAAATGTCTCATCAGTCATCAGGCACATTATTTCTGAGTTGGTCAGATTAGAAGAAAATTAGTGTATTTTACTTGGACACTTTTAGATTTTTCAAGTGTTTAGATTACAGGTTTCAGATGAGCACTGCAACTTTTGTAAATCAGAATGATGCTAAACTGGTTCATGTAACCTTGTCCTAGGTGTGCCCTGATGGAAAGACCATCGAAGCTGAAGCTGCCCATGGTACTGTTACCCGTCACTATCGTGTTCATCAGAAAGGAGGTGAAACCAGTACAAACAGTATTGCCTCAATCTTTGCGTGGACAAGAGGACTTGCACACAGGTTTGTATGACCATCGAGTACAGTTCTCGTACTTCTGCGAGATGCATCAGTTCAGATTCATTCGTTATCTGGACCTACAAATTTTGCATTTTCCAATTATCTCAGTAGCCAACCTTCCTCTTTGTTGTGTGGTTTAGGGCAAAGCTTGATGACAATGCTAGACTACTTGACTTCACTCAGAAGCTTGAGGCTGCCTGCATTGGAGCTGTCGAGTCTGGGAAGATGACCAAGGACCTTGCCCTTCTTGTTCACGGATCTGCAAAGTATGTGACTGCAGTATCCGTCTTGCTGCCCCATTCAAGTGCATCTTCAGCCTGCGTACACTTATTGATTTTCTACTAACTGATGTCTGTTGCAGTGTCACGAGGAGCCATTACCTGAACACCGAGGAGTTCATCGACGCTGTTGCTGATGAGCTCAGATCAAGGCTGGCGGCCAACTCAAACTTATGAAATCCTTGCTGAAGTTCTGATGCTTCCCTGCATGACGATTCGAGTCATTTTTCTTATGTGGCCATTATCTTTCCTTGTGCCACCACCCTGAAGGCCTGAACTAGGGGAATATCTGCAGGCTGCAGCAGTATGCCAGATCATTAGCAATGAGAGATTGTCCTAGATTCCGTGATTATGGAACTCATATACCTGATTATCTGATACATTTTATGTTTAAAAAAATATCTGATACATTTCAATAAAAAGGTCGTCCATTCAGAATGCTTTTCTGGTTGTCTCTTCATCTGTGGCCGATTTTGTGCTAAACATTAGAATTGGTTGTGACACTTTTCTGACACGTTCCTGCAGACTGCAGTGCCTGTAGTTCTTGATTTTGTTGTGAGTACCGAGTTGCTTTGCACTTGTGACATGTCACGTTTCTTTTGGCATGCACAAGCAGAAGCAGTGCCTGTAGGCTCTAGTTCTTGACGGTGATCAGAAGAGGCCGCCGGCCAGCCCATGGGGTAGCGACTGCCCAGATGGCGACCGTAGTCCGGAGGTCGGCTGAGCTTGACGCCCACTGCATTTGTACGACTGTACCTTCTCATTTTGTATTTGACGATTGGACCTTTTCGTTTTTTATTGAAATGAGCCGTGGTACCGATTTTTTTTTATTTTTTAGCTTTTTAAAAAAAATCACAAATATATCCTTGGAGGTAAGATTTTAAAATCTAATCCCTTAGCTCGGCGTCAGTATTGCTGGCGCCGAACTTACACTTCTCGGCGACATCGTTGCTGGCGCCAAGATCTTGGGCTCGACGTAGACGTGGCGGTGACTTGGCAGGCAGCTCGGCGCCGTAGATCCTGACGTCGAGCTTGGCGCTGTAGATCATGGCGCCGAGCTTGGCGCCATAGATTTTGGCGCCGAGTCAGGATCTATGGCGCCGAGGTTGCGTTTTAACCCCGCCCCCAACCTTCCTGCCCGAGCTTTTTTCCTCTTCTTTCTCCTCCCTCTCGGATTTTTTCTCTCCCCACTTCGCCCTACCTCATGAATCGGCATATTGAACCTTGGAAACATTGATTTGATCCGTAGATCTTCGAGAGCAAGGTATCCTCGCTCCCCTCCTAGTTTTTTCGCATCAATTCGGTATATATTAGTAGAATTTTTCAACCTAAGAATCGTCATTACTTAGGGTTTCATATAATTTTTAATATTTGTATTATACAACCATAGGATGCTAAGGCGTGGAAAAGCTAGCAAACCAATGTAATCTCAGTGCATGTTGTTATGTTATGGGTTCATTGTTGTGCATAAAATGGGAAACCCTAGGTTTAGGGTTTAATGTTAATTGCTTTCGGTTCTTAGAACGAAAATAGCTAAATTGTAGTTATGGCCGGATAACCGAAAATGCATTCGACCCATTGCCTCTGCCTAGTGGTGTTCCCGTGCCCATGTGCTTTTGTGGCGATCCTTGCAAGGTAGCCAAGTCCGATGAAAATGACACGTATAGGCAGATGTATTGGATGTGTTCCAATTTTGTATTTGAGCCTACACTTCGTCAGCGCCACATTAACAAGATGGTGATGAATTGATGTTTGTGTCATATGACATCTTGCATGATTTTTTTGTTTTGTAACAATTGCATTTTTTGTAGACCCCTCCACCGCTCTGTGATTTTGAACAGTGGATCGACACTGTGATCAAGCCTGAAGACAAGGAATAGATGCAGAAACTGTTGTAGTGGGAGGCAGAAGACAAGGAGATGATGGTAAAGAGACGCGGAGAGGAGGCTACAAAAAAGGAGCACAAGGAAGAGGAGGAAAGGAGACGTGTTGCTGCGTGCAGGGAGGAGAGGGAGAAGAAGCTTGAGCGTGCACAGCGAGCGAAAGAAGCAATGGAGGAGAATCTCGATACCCTGAGGAAGGGAAAGTGGCCTCGTTGCACTCAATAGTCTCCATGACTTGCTAGTTCTATGGTTTATTCATGAACAATGTTGTCTACTGTCGGCACATACTTCTTTTGTTATTGTGTTGTTTAACGTGGCATAGTATTGGACTTTTCATTATGTAGTTATTTTCATTATTTGTGGTCATAATATTCAGTATAATGTTGCAGACGTAGTGAAATGTGATCACGTGCTGCAAACACAACCTAACAAAGTAGGACATTATATAATTCAACACACAAAATACATAAAATGGCATGTGAGAACATGTATCGAACTAGGGTACAGAGTTCCTTCGACTAAACCTAACATGCCGGGCATTGTGTTGTTAAATGCGGCACAGCGGGCGAGGTCGGGCGCGGACGGCACGGCACTGCGGGCGCAGGTGGCACGGCGCGACGTGGCCACGGCACGGTCACAGCAAGGCGGGCACTGCGTCGGCGTGGCGTGGGCAAGGCTGGGCGCGGGCGGCACGTCATGACGGGCGGGCGTGGGCGGCACGGCGCGGGGGTAGCGCGGGCGCGGTGGCGGCCGCGGGCGAGGGCGACGGTGCGCGGGCGCGGGCGACCGGGGGCAGGAGAGGGCGCGGGCATAGGCGACGGCGGTGCGCTAGTTCGGGCGGGTGCTGGCGGTGCAAGAGAGAGAGGGAGAGCAAGAGAGAAAAGAAAGGAGGGCCCATACGTAAGACAGGCTCGGCGCCGAGCTCGGCGCCAGGATCTACGGCGTCAAGCTGCCTGCCATGTCACCGCCACATCTGCGTTGAGCCCAAGAGCTCGGCGCCAGCAACAATGATGCCGAGACGTGTAAGCTCGGCGCTAAGGGTCCAGATTTTGAAATCTTACCTTCAGAGGCATATTTGTGAAAAATTTTCAAAAAAGGCTAAAAAATAAAAAAATCGGACTTTTTGCTAGGACCAACGCTTTTGGTAGTCAGCGTTGATCGTGTTCTAAATGTGATAGGAAGAATTATCATTAAATAAGTTGGGAATAGATCACTAATTAGGTACCAGCTATTCTAAAGTTGGAGTAAGGTGGATAACCAAAATGATAACCAAGGTGGCACACATAACACTAAGGTTAAGCATGAGGGACTAAGCTAGCAACATAAAAGGTGAAGGCTACACCACTTTACTTTTTTTAGACTCTTTATAATAGAGCAAGGATAACAAATACGGCTAGCACTGAAGACCTACAAGGCATCACCAATGTAATGGATGCAGAGGATAGACACGGTTGTGACCACTTGTTGCTTATCATGGATAAGGAAACTTAGCTATGTTATTGCTATCCATGGACCACCCTTATCTGAAACGCTAATGCTCCTATCAAGACGTTCGTCCGTCTGGACGGGACAGACCCGCCTCGCGCCGCGCACCCCTGCACCTTGCGCCTCACACGGTCACATCGGACCCGCCTTGCGCCACGTGCGTCGCGCGCCCCTGAACCTCCCGCCTCGCATCATGCGTCTTTGCACCTCACGCCTCGCACGGTCGCACTGGACCCGCCTCGCGCCCCGTGCACCCCGTGCCTTGCGCCTCGTGTCTTGCACCCCGCCCGTGCCTCGCGTTGTCTGTGCCTCGTGCTGCGCTCCCACGCAACACGTCAACTAGCCTCCATTGGACTGCATCAAGTAGATGAGCACATGTTGCAACCTTATTTTTCATGCATTTAGATGCATGTTTCATATGTTTCATCTAGATGTTGCATGTGTGTTTATCTAGATGTTGAATGTGTTTCATCTGGATGTTGTATATGTTGCAATGGCTATACACGTATGTTGCAAGTATATGTTTTCAAATGTTTCATCTGTTTTAGATGTATGTTGCAAGTGTGTTTATTTGGATGTTGCATATGTTTCAGTAGCTATATGCATATGTTGCTAGCGTCTATTCAAAATGTTTCATATGTTTTAGACGTATGATGCAAGTGTTTTATCTGGATATTGCATATGTTGTAGTTGCTTTATACATATGTTGCAGTTGCTTTACACATATGTTGTTTCAGTAGCTATATGCATATGTGGCTAGCGTCTATTCAAAATGTTTCATATGTTTCAGACGTATGATGCAAGTGTTTTATCTGGATATTGCATATGTTGCAGTCGCTTTATACATATGTTGCAGTTGCTTTACACATATGTTGCAAGCATATGCTGCAAATATTTCACCCGTTTCAGACGTATGTTGCAGAAGTGCTTCATGTTGCAACATTAGCAGGCGCATCAGCAGGCACGAAGCGCACAACTACATGTGTAGGCGCACCAGCATGCAGGGTCGGGTGTGCAGACGCAGAGTTGCATGTGGGGCAGGCTTTTTTTTGGAAAAGGCAGGGAAGGCTTAGCAGCATGCATGGCAGCCAGGACGGGCGTAGCAGGTGGGTTAGGCGTGTTCGTCCGGATGTCAGGGCGCTAGCCATTCCGTATCTGAAATGACAACTGTTTGCGGAGGTGTACTTTTACGAGTAAGCTTCGCCCTCTTTTATTTTGCGTTTGGTGTCAAGATAAGTGGTGAAGATATTCAAGGGTAACACACGAATTAAACTCACATAGCTTAGAATTTAGTTTGTGATCGAGAGTTTTTTTATTCCCGCTAGCATATTATCCACATCTATGCTTGTGTTTACATGTAATGGACAGCATGAAATCGGGTCATTTGGCGTTGTGATTGGAATGTGCCATCCCTCCTCAGAAACGGCTTGGCCATGGTGTGGCGATGAGCGGGTTCACGTGTGCCAATTTGCATCTTTGGTCTTTCCATGTTCACAGCAGATGCAACAAATGCTACCCTCTTTTATATTGATTAATTCTCTTCTTAAATTGTCACTTGGATTGAAACACATTATTCCAAGCATTGAACATGGGCCTTAGAATTTATTGTTTTAATTGAATATAAATGGGCCAAACCAACTTAAATCCAACATTCAGGTATGGTGAATGCCGTATGAAAATGGCATCCTCATACTAAGTGAATGTTTTCTTGATATAGAATGGCGATATGAACAGTTACAACATGGTTAATTAGACAAATATATGTAAAAAATGTCATATTTTCTTACACTACATGTGTATATGGGTGCTGATCTAGTTTATGAATTGATAACCACTAGAATGTGTTAGTATTCTCCTTGTTTCGTTGTGTGCCTGTTTACACAAATGTTAGAAGTGCTTTACAAAAATATTTATATAATCTCGATGTAATGTTCTTAAGTTTTTAATAGAAACTACCATTATTAAAAAACAAAAAAAGTATTTTCTTACACATTTTGTTATAAAAGTGTAGTTTCTTGAAAAGAGATCTCAACGGAATAATGCTTGGGACAATGTGACATCGAATTTGCTTAAAAGTGTGGATGATTTTTAAACATTTTAGGTTCTGTTTGGATCCACTACATCTAATTGTGATCCAAACAAACTAGATTATGAAGCAGATTATTATAGTTTTTTTTCCTGATTACTATGAGTTATTGTCAGATAACCTAAGTGTCAATGAGCGAGAATGGTGCTCCAAAGCAAGGTGAGAACGAACACTGCATCACGAGCAATAGCATCATATAATAGGAGAGAAGCATACAACAAATTAATTAAAACAGTGTTGCAAATTTGCGATGTTATCTCCAAACAACTTGAGTGAACTGTGCACACATGCATTCGTCGATCACCTCATGAGGGACCGGCGGCGCCGAGGATGGCAGCAGCCTGTCCTCCGAACCCCTGCAGGCCGACGCCGGCGAATCCTGGAGGCGGCTGCACCTGCATGCCAATGCCAAACGCGCCGACGCCAAAGGCCACACCATCACCGGCAAGCTGGGCGGGCTGCTGGTGCCGGCCCCTGCGCCCGACGAGCAGCGCGTCACGCAGCAGCTGGTCGGCGCTGGCCGCCACGCCTGCCTGCACGCCGGCCAGCGCGGCCCAGAACGCGACCAGGTCGTTGTGGCCCATGGCTCCCAGGTCCGCGTCGATCCACGCCATGGCGGGGCTCCTCGCCTCGCGCTCCTTCCGGATCGCCTCGTCCGCGAGCTCCTGCCTCGTCTTCTCCGCGTCCAGCTGCTCCCGCAGCTCGCCGTGCTGGCGGTTCAGCTCCGACACCGCGCGGTCCTCGCCGCCGCCGGCAGAGGAGTGGCCGGCACCGGCACCGGCACCTGCAGGCGAGGGGGAGGAGGAGGAGGAGAGGAAGCGCTCGACGACGGACTCCACCGATGGGTGGCCGAAGGAGAAGGCCTTGCCGGCGGGGGAGAAGACGACGGCGGCCACGTCGGCGCCGCAGAGGATGGAGAGCTCGCTGGCCTTCTTGAACAGCCCCGCGCGGCGCTTGGAGAAGCACACCTGCCGAGCCTCGTCGCTCTCTATGCGCCGGATCTCGATCTTCTGCCGCCCCATGCTCGGCCGGCGTGGAGGCGCCATTGCTAGCTAGCTACTGCGTACCTGCTGTGCACGTCGCCGACTCGCCGGCCGGTCAGTTAACCGGAGGAACAACGTAGCTCGCCTTGCCAATGAATACTGCTACCAGCGGCTGCAGTTGATCAAATGTGTGCCATCTTTTATAGCTAACGCTGCAAGGCGAGCTGAGAGAGATGAGATTATGATAAATTAGATCGCATGAGTTGTCGATTGTGAGGATCCAATATAATAAAAATGGGTAATTAGGAGTAACTTGCTAGCTACTAGGTGTAGTTCAAGCTGTATACATACATATCCCAGATGCTAATGCTAAATGAGGGATGAGGTTAAAGACTGAGCTATTAATTTGTGACGTAAAGGGTAACCTTTTATGTTTCTTGCAAGTAAAAAGATGGTTTATGAAGAGCATAATTAGGCAACATTACAATCCATATAAGCAGTTAAGCACAACATGCTGGATTACAAGTAGCATCCGAGATGAAATTAAAGCGCATTTAATTACATTAGCGTGTTGTGCCAATTCATGTGCTGCCAATTTTGCTCTCCATTAACCTTGAACAGACAAACATATCCTAATATATTAGGATCGCTCTTCCTCTCCATGTGTCAGAATTACGATGGTTATAGTTACACCAAAAAATAAGATTCTTGCAGAATGCTCTTCCTCGGAGTATGTACCTAGCAATGCAATGCTCTTACTCGTCCTTTTGTATTTATAGACCTCTAAAGTAGAAAGGAGAGATAAAAAATGAGTAGAAATAAATACAAATACAAATACAAATATAGATGCAATCATATATGGACAATCCACGATGGGGGAACTACTCAGGATCCTCCCGCGTTTGATCATCTTCTTTTTGTGATTGGTCTCAAATAAAAATCCCTCGGTATCCTATTATCACGCCAAAGACTGACTGTTTTTGTCATTCCCGATAAGCCAAATTATACCTTTCTTCAATGATTCAATAGTATGTTCATTGCACACCGTGTATTGGATGCATCCCTGTGAAAATTGTGTCAAGCAATTTCCCATTGAAGCTTTTAGAGGTCTATAATAGAGGCTATTTGGAAAGATTAAAAGTCGCCAAACCTGCCGTGCCAACATAGCGTGGTTAAATAGCCGAAAGTCCTTAAATCTCATTCCACCTCTACATTTTGGCTGCAGCAAATTATTACAATTCCAAGAGACCCAATGAGTATTCTTTTTCCCCTCTTCTCCACCCATCAATAATGTCGAATCATTTCCATAAGATCATAACAGAGGCCTTTAGAAAGCCTAAAGACACCCATCGTATATGTAGCAAGGTTCTGTGAAACTGATTTGACCAAAACTTTCTTTAGTGTCATTGATGAGTACTTGTCACTCGAATCAGCTAATCTTTTATCGAAACATGCTCTAATTGATAGGAACTCAGGTTGTGTTTGATTTGAAGAAAGGTATGAATAGAATCGTCCTATCCCAGTGTTTGGTTTAGGGGACAGATCCATCACTGATTTGTGTTTGGTTTGAGGACATTAAATCTGGGACGAACTTTCCTAACAGATTCGCCGCACGTGCTTCTTCCTTCAATAAAAGAAAAACAAAGACGAACGCCCAACATTCATTCTTCCTCCCGCCACACTTGCCCCCACGACAGGTGTTCAGATCTAGGTGGAATATTCCCTGATGGGATCGTTCTGACCCTGAGTGCCCCACCAAACACTAGAATAAAATCGAATATCCTACTTCGTCCCTATCCTATCCCCTAAACAAAACAATATTTTACCATTCTTCATGTGACCCTATGGAGTGGACAATCTGATATATTTCTCATCAAAAGTGAAAAGCCTTGTTTTCAATTTGAAGCATACCTTTGGATGGAATGCTGGGCTTTGTCATAGCACAAAGTCCAAACATAATCAACATTTTGGGTTAATTAACTAACCATTGCAACTACAATATACCTACTCAAAGTGCACGGGCCTTGGCATTTTTACACAATACTAATTTAGGCCACCAATGGAGCTTCCATATCAATCCTCACAAATTTGCTAATGGAATTGAATTGGCCTTGTGAAAGGTATGAGCTCTAACCCTGATACCAGTTCAAAGGAGACCATGAGCATCTGAATACAACCAAAAGATCAAAGAGGGAGAGGGATGAATGGGGTCTCTAAATATTTAAACGTAGGGCTTTCTTAAAATACACTATAAAAACCATAAACTTAACAAACATGATATGCACCTTAGGTTTTTTTTCCCAATGTGCCCTACCTACCCAACTCATAAAGAATTTCACAACCTAAATCCAATCCTACTAGCTAGTCTATACTAGTCTAGGAAAGCAAAATGCCACACAGATCAAGCAACAAGTAAAGAGCAAATCAAAAGAGAAAACTCTCGGAGACGAGGCAATTTTTCTAGTGGTATCAGTTGCCAAATTGCAATTTCTTGTCCACGTTGAACTCCACCAAGGTATACTCCTCATCACGAAGCCTTCCCTCGGTCATGGTGTTGAGCTCGCCACAAAGGTTTGTGCAATCAAGTCAAGTGCCACAAGCCACTAAGACTCACCACTATCGCCCAACTCTCCCGGTCATCTTGTTGTCGTCCACTATGGATCTTCTCCAATAAGGAGGGGGTCTCCTCGTCCCCCATACTCAAAGTCATTGTCGCTCCATACCAAGCTAATAGGGTTGGCGTACACCAGAATGTTGGCACTGCATTTGTCGGAAAGTCACTAAGACTTAGTGCTCAAGTATACCGATTCAATCACTTAAGCGGCCTGTTCGCTGCTTGGTTTCTGGGCTGATTTGGGCTGGCCGGTGCTGGTTTGTTGTGAGAAGAAAATACTGTTAGCTGGCTGATTTGGGCTGGCTGAAACCAACAAGCGAACAGGCTGAAGGTCTCAAATTCTAAGGCCTAACCATTGTAAAGATGAAAAATTAGGTCTATCATATGTCTTAGATGTGATCAATGCACACTTGAGCGGGTAGATGGAGTGTAGGATCATTTGCTCTAGCTTGCAGCAATCTTGGTGCACTCCAACCACATCAGCCAAGTGAGTCAGAACCCACATATATAACCCATTCACCCTGACGAGATGTTATATTAAAAAAAATTCTAGGAGCAACAGATGATTCGATGCTAGGCAAAAAGGCCAACGCCGTACTGTCTAGTGGCTACTAGCCATTGGAGCAATAGCTCGGTGCTCCATCGGAGTCCATCTTAACACTTGGACAATATGATGCATGTTTTCACACAATGCCACACTTGACGATATACTGCCATCTTCACTACTACCTCAGTTTTAAATTATTAAACGTTTTGACTTTTGTAGATACATTATTTTTAATATGTATTTAAAGATAGTGTGTATATCTAAATACATAGTAAATACTATGTATCTAAAAAAATCAAAACATTTTATAATTTAGAACGGACAGTGTACATGTCACCAGACAATACGCTGTTTGTCTTGCGTGTGCAAAAAACTGATAAACCCTTTCTTCCACCTCTGCACTAATAGAACTGAAATTTCGAATTTCTCGGCTATCTGCGATAAATTAAACTCATACTCAGCATGTTGGTCCAATACGTTTATACTCATCCGTTCAGTCAGTCAATGGAGAGTAATAGTTGTTTTACAATGTACAAATGAGGCGAGACGGCAGGCTACACTACAGCTAGCTGCACATCACCAGCCCTTGTAATCTTATCAAACAAACGAACAAATAAACCAGCATATCGGATTACTACTACTAATCAAACTCTAGCTAACCTGCTAAATTTGCCTCTTAATGCATGCGACAGCTTGCATGCCAAATGCTTCCACGTTAAAACATCGGAAACGGCTGCCGTGTCGCTAGAGCAAAGGGCCCTTCTCTTCTTCTTAGTTGGCTTGGTAGAATGGAAGAACGCGCTCCAAGGAAAGGAAAAGAACAAGCGAAAACGGTAGAAGATGTTGAGTAATATGCCGCTCCCCGTATGAACGCGCGGCAGAGACAGACGTCGAAAGGCTCCTCTGCTGCACTGTAGCCACAGTAGGGGCAGACGTCAAAGTCAGTCCTGCTGTCACATCTAGTCACTGTAGCAGCATGGCAGCCTAACATATCTGTGTACTAGGATTAGATAAGTAGAGTTGTATATATAGTTTCCCACTGCAACTCAGTAAAGAGAGTGAGTTCAGTTTTATCATCTTCTCTGCAGAGCTCCGGCCAATGCTGGTGCTTGTGCTGTGTATGTGCGCTCTGTTTTCCATCCCTTCTTCTACCTCTAGCCATAGTGTGTGGTCAGCAACACTGGTGAACGGTCGGCTCACCCTTGTTGAAGATCCAGGGGGGCAACAAGTGGTATCAGAGCCGTACAAGCACCGTCGCTGGACTAACCGCTGGCAATGACGGACGGTTTAGAGATGGGCGACAGCAGCGGCGCTGCTGTGGCTGCCCAGCCACTACAGGAGGTCGTCATGTGCACGGTACGGGAGGTTAGTGGCACCAGTTGGCCGACGCTGACTCGCACCAACTATGGCGAGTGGACGGTGACCATGAAGGTCAAGCTCAGAGCTCGACGACTCTGGAATGCTATTGATAAGGGCACCGGCAACAAAGAAGACGACATGTCAGCGTTGGAGGCTATCCTCGCTGCTGTGCCAGCGGAGTACAGGGAGCCGTTGGGGGCAAAGAACTCTGCTAAGAAGGCATGGGAAGCCATTGCAGTGATGCGCGTCGGTTTCGACCGCGCAAAGAAGGCGACGGCCCAGCTGCTGAAGCAGGATTACGCCAACCTCAAGTTTAAGGATGGTGAATCGGTGGATGACTTCTCCCTCCGCCTACAGTCGCTCATCAACAAGCTGAGGAGCCACGGCATCACCATCGACGATGAGGAGGCAGTCTCCAAGTACATCCACTCAGTGTCGGTGACGTACATCCAGATCGTTCTCTCCATAGAGACGATGCTGGACCTGTCCACCCTAACCATTGAGGATATGGCAGGTCGTCTGCGGGCGGTGGACGAGCGCATGGAGCAGGCCACAGCAACGATGGACAACGGCAAGCTGCTGCTGATAGAGGAGTAGGCTGCCCGGAGAAACTCCGGGGAAGCCTCCTCTAGCCGCGGCGGCGATGGCAAGCGTCGCGACAAGGCTTCTTCGGACAAGAAGAAGAAGAAGGTCGACCCCAACGCCTGTCGGCGCTGCGGGAAGACGGGCCATTGGGCAAAGGAGTGCCCAAATCATAAGCAGGAGAAGAAGGCTGAGGCTCATCTAACGTAGGCTGATGATGATGATGAGGTCAATCTCCTGATGGCGACGTTCTGTGCACTACACGGCATTGAGGCCAAGGAGAAGGGAGAGGTGATGGTGGTGAAAGGGCCTGGGAAGGCTCTGAAGGCTGTCAACCTCGACGAACCGTGCACCCAAGTCCACCTTGGACGTGTGGGCGGTGAACAGGAGCAGTGGTGGTACCTAGACTCCGACGCCAGCAACCACATGACGGGCTCCAAGGAAGCCTTCTCCGAGCTCGACGGCAACGTGATCGGCACGGTGAAGTTCGGTGAGGGCTCAAGGGTGACGATCTGAGAGTGCGGCACCATCATCTTTAGGTGCCAGAACGGCGAGCATCACGCGCTGACAGATGTATACTATATCCCGCAGTTGCGTTCAAGCATTGTCAGCATCGGGCAGCTGGATGAGCGTGGATGCGAGGTACTGATAGAGAGCGGGATCCTGAAGATTCGGGATCAGGAGCGGCGTCTTCTCGCGAAGGTAAAACGCTCACGTAACTGGTTGTACCTGCTCAACTTGAAGGTGGAGCAGCCGGTGTGCCTGGCAGCATGAGGAGCCGTGGTTGTGGCATGCTCAGTTCGGCCATCTCAGCTTCGACGCGCTCGGTCAACTAGAGAAGATGGTCCGAGGGCTGTCCCACATCAAGCACGCAGGCGAGCTGTGTGATAGCTGCCTGGCCGGGAAGCAGAGAAGGCTGCCGTTCCTAAAAGCAGCCAAGTATCGCGCGGCGGACACTCTCGAGCTCGTCCACGGTGATCTCTGTAGGCCAATCACACCAGCCACAAATGGTGGTCGACGGTACTTTCTCCTGCTCGTGGATGATTACAGCCGCTACATGTGGCTGCAACTCCTCACGAGCAAGGACGAGGCGACAGTGGCGATCAAGAAGTTCAAGGCGCGCGCGGAGGCAGAGAGCGGTAAGAAGCTATGCGTGCAACGAATTGATCGTGGTGACAAATTCACTTTGGTGGAGTTCGCTGCGTACTGCGTGGATTATGGTGTGTTGCGACACCACACCATGCCACTTGCCACAACAGAATGGCATGGTGGAGTGGCGGAACCAGACGGTGGTCGGCATGGCTCGATCCATGATGAAGGCCAAGAGCATGCCGGCAAGGTTCTGGGGTGAGGCGGTGACCACAGCGGTCTTTATCCTCAACCGCACGCCCACCAAGGCCCTGAAGGGCAAGACATCGTTCGAAGCTAGGTATGGGCACAAGCTGAGCTTGTCCTTCCTCTAGACATTCGGCTGCATCAGCCACGTCAGGAAGACGAAGCCGGCCCTCACCAAGCTAGAGGACAGGATCACACCGATGGTGCTCCTAGGCTACGCGGAAGGTACCAAGGCATACTGGCTCTACGACCCATGCGGAGACAAGGTGGTTGTCTCGCGCGACGTCGTGTTCGATGAGAAGGCAGTCTAGGACTAGAACAGTCCGGGCACAGGGGAAGCTGGCGGCTTCACCAACACCTTCATCGTCGAGCACTTGGTCATCCACGGTGGTGGAGACGCTGGAGAGGAGGTGCCGAGCACTCCAGCAACAGAGCCAAGCACTCCTGGGGCGGTGCCGAGCACTCCAGAAGGGGTGCCGAGCACTCCAGGAGTGGTGCCGACCACTCTAGGACGAGTGTCGAACACTCCCGTAGCAGAGCCGAGAAGTCTTGCAGTGGTGCCGACCACTCCAAGACTGGTGTCGAGCACTCCTGCAGTGGTGCCGACCACTTCAGGAGTGGTAACGAGCGGCCCAGGAGTAGTGCTGAGCACTACAGCGGGGGTGCCGAGCACTCCAGGTGCTGTGCCAACCACTTCGGTGGAACAGGGGACTCCATCGACGCCGATCGAGTTCACCTCACCTCCAAGCGATATCACTGAGTTCGTGGATGCCTTCCACGATGGTGAGGAGGTGCGGTTCCACCGGCTGGACAACATCGTCGGCGACGCAGGGTCCTCAGGCCTGTTGGGTCGGCTGCTCAATGACCCAGAGCTGCTTCTCATTAGTGTAGAGGAACCACCCACGTTCGCGCTGGCCGAGCGTGATGCAAATTGGCGACGAGCGATGTTGGAGGAGATGAATGCGATCGAGGAAAACGAGACTTGGGAGCTCATCGATCCACCTCCAGGATGCCGTCCGATTGGCCTGAAAATGGGTGTACAAGGTTAAGCGGGACGAGCTCGGCGCCATTGTCAAGCACAAGGTGCACCTCTTCACCCGAGGCTTTGTCCAGCGTGAGGGCTTCGACTTCGAGGAAGTCTTTGCGCCGGTAGCGCGCATGGAGTCTATCCGACCGATGCTGGCTTTGGCAGCAACGAAGGATTGGCGCGTCCATCACCTGGATGTAAAATCAGCCTTCCTCAACGGCGAGCTGGCGAGATGGTCTTCGTCAGGCAACCTCCGGGTTTCGCCATCAAGGGGGAGGAGCACAGGGTGCTTCGACTGCTCAAGGCGCTCTACGGGCTGCGGCAAGCCCCACGAGCGTGGAACGCCAAGCTAGATGCCACATTGGGCAATCTTGGGTTCACACGGTGTGCAACCAAGCACGCGCTCTACACGAGAAGGAGGAGCTAGTCGTCGGCGTGTATGTGGACGACTTGATCGTCACCGGCGCGCGTGCGGAGGACATCGATAGCTTCAAGCGCGAGATGGCAGCTCGTTTTCGAATGAGCGATCTCGGCGCGCTCTCCTACTACCTCGGCATTGAGGTGAGACAAGGGAAGGAGGCACTCACACTCAGTCAGAGCGCGTATGCCTTGAAGCTGTTGGAGCGGAGCGCCATGGCTGAGTGCAAGCTGTGCGTGACTCCGATGGAGGAGCGGTTGAAGCTGACGAAGGCTAGTACCACGACGAAGGTAGATGCAACACTCTATTGAAGCATCGTCGACGGTCTGCGCTACCTAGTCCACACGAGGCCGGACATTGCGTCCGCCATGGGCTATGTCAGCCGCTTCATGGAGGATCCCCAAGAGGATCACTGGGCTGCGGTGAAGCGGCTGTTGCGCTATGTCAAGGGGACGGTGGATCAGGGGATCGTTTTCCCCGAGACCGACAAAAGCGGGTTGCAGCTCACTGTGTTCAATGATGCAGACATGACGGGGGACATCGACGGACGGTGAAGCATCTCTGTCATGCTCGTTTTCCTCGGGTCAGCTCCAATCTTATGGCTGTCGCTGAAACAGAAGGTGGTGGCGCTATCCACGTGCGAGGCAAAATACGTGGCAGCGACCACAACAGCGTGCCAAGCTATGTGGCTGCGCCGGCTGCTGGGCGAGTTGACCGGTGTGGAAGCTCACACACCAACACTGATGGTGGACAACCAGCCCGCCATCGCCATCGCGAAGAATCCGATTCTCCACAACCGGAGCATGCACATCAACGTCAAGTCCTACTTCCTCAGGGAATGTGTCGATGGAGGGAAGATCCTCATCGAGTTCATCGAAACTGGTCGGCAACTCGCGGACGTCCTCACCAAGCCGCTCGGCCGTCTTCGGTTCACGAAGGTGAAGAAGATGATCGGCATGGAGGGAGTTCTAGGGTTAGCAGCATGATTAAGGGAAGAATTGTTAAGTAATCTGCTGCTCCCCTGTATGAACGCGCGGCAGGGACAGACGCTGAAAGACTCCCTGCTGCTGCACTGTAGCAGCTGTAGGGGCAGGCGCCGAAAGGCTCCCCTGCCGCACTGTAGCCATAGCAGGAGCAGGCGCCAAAGTCAGCCCTCTGTCACATCTAGTCACTGTAGCAGCATGGCAGCCTAACATGTTTGTGTACTAGGATTAGACGGATAGAGTTGTATATATAGTTTTCCACTGCAACTCAGTAAAGAGAGTGAGGTCAGTTTTGTCATCTCCTCTGCAGAGCTCCGGCCAACGCTGGTGTTTGTGCTGTGCATGTGCGCGAGCGCTCTGTTCTCCCTCCCTTCTTCTACCTCTAGCCATAGTGTATGGTCGGTAACACTGGCGAGCGGTCGGCTCACCCTTGCCAGAGATCCAGGGGGCCAACAGAAGAGAAATCTCAAACAAACACGTAGTGCCTCGCAGCTGCTAGATGGGAATGGCGCCATTGCCGGTTGTTGAATAGTGCCCATTCACCAGGCCCTTCAGTGGCTTCATGAGGTGCCCATTCTGGTAAGCTTTTAGCTTCGGTGCTCCTCCGGTATTGCTGATGCATCTGCCTGTCTTACTGATAATGCCACCTTGATCAAGCTGACCTGATGACGCTGCTATCAATCCTGCCAAGATTTTCGTTAAGTGCTCAAGCGTTTAAATTTCTTTCAAAAGCAAAGAACACTTCAGCAGGCAAAATAAGTAGAGGTTTGAGGATGTCTTACCTAAGAAAAGCGGAGATGGCTTGCCAGGCCTTGACTTGAATTCAGGGTGAAATTGTACACCGACGAAAAACCTATGAGTTGGTAGTTCGATAATCTGCATGTGACAAATCAAATACATGAGACCAGGACATGGTTAATCTTCATGAAAAATGCTGGCAGTCATACCTCCATGCGTTTACCGCTTTCATCCCTGCCAACGAAAGAAAGCCCTGCCTTCTCAAATTCTGGGACCATATCAGGATTCACCTCGTATCTGTGGCGGTGCCTTTCATCAACGTAGCTAACATTGCCATACCTAAGGCAGTTCAGAATTCAAACGATTGCCCAAGTACTCCATAGATAATCAAGTGGTAAAAGAGGGACCAGATGTAAAACTCCTGCGGAAACAATGGTGAAAGATGTGGGAGGTGCTTCTTACAGTATAGCAGATTTGCAGTTAGTGACCTGGAAAAAGGTCCTCCTTGATCCAAGGCGCATTGTTGCCCCCATATGGGTTTTGGATCCCTGCAGAACAGGAGAAGCATGGTTGGCACTAAAACTCGTGCTAATTTTCAACACAAAGGAAATAGGAACTGTAGCAAAATAATTACCTCTGGCATGAAAATAACACATGGTGTTTTTGTGGTTGGATCAAACTCTGTGCTGTTAGCACCATGCAACTTCATGATAGAACGTGCAAACTCAATCACTGCAATTTGCATGCCCAAGCAAATGCCAAGATATGGAATGTTTTTTTCTCGCGCGTATTTTGCAGCAAGAATTTTCCCTTGGACTCCTCTGTCTCCAAAACCTCCTGGCACCAACACACCATTTGCACCCTGAGGTGCAAAAATTCGTTCAGATTTCTATATAGTGGGCTAGTGGCATGTCACAAGAAGGCATTCTATGCTTACCTTTAGCGACTCCCATGCTTTTTCATAGGCATCAGGAGTCTGCAAATGCGACAGTATCCCAATTATTATCAGTTAACTCTCTAAGATATAGAAAAGAAGAATTGATAAGGCATAAATAAAACTGACCTCTTCTGCTGTAGAATCTTCAAGATCACAGGAAGGAACCCAGTCCACCACAAGTTTCCTGTCCAAAGCAACCGACGCATGCAAAAGAGCCTGACAGAAGAGGAAGAAACAGATAAGGCCCACCAGTTTGGTTCAAAACTATATCTGTGTTATAAGATATAAAACGGTAATGGCACCTTGATAACAGATAGGTAGGAATCTGACAAGCCAGTATACTTTCCAACCATAGCAATCCTAACCTGAAAAGGATTTTCATGCCATAATATCAAGCACTGGTTATTATATATAGAGTCAATTCGGTATTGGAAACAACAGTTAAAATGATCAACAAACCAACCGGAGTTTTCAATCTGTCACATCTGCTGGCTCTTTCAGTCCATTCAGACAATTGGGGTTCTCGAGCAACTTTACCCACACTGCACGCATGATGAAATAATACATGTAAGTATTCATAGAAATAAAGCCAAATGGAAGAGCTTATAATACTTTGGTCCAATGGCATACCACTGAAGGTCTAACACTTTCAAAATAGCTTCATGGGCCTTCTGATCCTATAAAGAGAGAAAAGATTTCAGGTTAACCATGTCAAATGAGAATTTGGCAATCATGCATACAAATAATTTCATATGACATACTCTGAGCAACAAAGGGATGTGCCAAATGTTCGTGACATCATGGAGATCAATGATATTTGGTATCTGCCAAATAAAATCAAAGTCAGCATTGTTGTTGCATGATGCGGACTTGATTTATTTTTTTAAAAAAAACTCTTGAGCAAGCAACATTTTTACCGGAACATGACAAAATTGTGCGAGCTTCACTTTCACATGTTCTTCAAGTGGCTGCCAAAAAGCACAGAGCAAACCATTTATACAGCCACCATCAGCATTGAAAGGTTCAGAGGAGGCACGTTCGCTGGTTGGTTTCTGGGCTGGTTTGGGCTGGCTGGTGCTGGTTTATTGTGAGAGGAAAACACTGTTGGCTGGCTGGTTTGGGCTAGCTGAAACCAACAAGCGAACAGGCTGACGGAATGAAAATACAGATAGAAGTTATGTGGTATACCTGTGTACTACGACATGCCAAAATATCAGGCATGAGTCCAAGTCCTCTAAGTCCGCGAACACTATGTTGGGTGGGCTTTGTTTTCTAGATAACAGAGGAAACAACAGCATTAGTTTCTGAACAGTAATAATATCTTCGGAATATAAAAAGTAACACTGTACCCCCAAATCAGGAGAAGCTTACCTGCTCACCAACTACATTTAGAACTGGTACAAGACTGACATGCACCAAGCAGAAGTTTCCAGGCCCTGACAATTTTCACAAGATTGCATCAATAAACAATTTATGCTAATAGCGAATAGACATCGGATCAACATCCTTGAGTAAAAACATAAGTAAAACAAGGAAAAAGATTACGAAGATTTACAGAGTTTCCTTACCTACATGGTATGAAAATTGACCTAATGCTTCAATGAAAGGCATTGATTCAATGTCCCCTGCATCAAGAATGCCACTGTCGTTATGCGGCAAAAATATTTTGTCTCCTGCACCGGAATACTTACAGGTATGGGAACAATTGAGCAAACTTATGCTATTTTGCGACTTCCTGCAATGATACAGAATGTTTTTTTACCTATAGTGCCACCGAGTTCTATTACACAAACATCAGCTGAACCTTCTGTGCCATCAACTGGATTCATTGCCACACGTTCGATCCACTCTTGTATTTCATCTGTGATGTGCGGCACAACCTGATAAAGAGAATTAACTCTAATTCTTAAACTCACTGTAACAATTGGCACCTTTTCTATGGCTACAGAAAAGCATGGAAATCTCTGTTCTGATAACCATTCCTCACCTGAACAGTTTTTCCTAGGTAATCTCCTCTACGTTCCTTGTCAATAACAGACTGCAGTTTGAACATTAGTAGAAAAGTTATTAACAGTTATACTATGAAATCCAAGATATCTCATAAGGTATACAGAAACATGTGCTCCGGTGGTCCTAAATTCTGTCGACTACAAAGTGATAGACGACAGCTACCCATTTTCATTAAACCATATTTCTAGTATCAGGATTTCATTATCTATTCTAATTCATATTATGTGTTACTATACTTTATGATAAATCCTGAATGCACATATTTAATTTCAAGCACTAATAGACCTCCAGACGAATTTGCAGATGCAGTAAAGGAAGCAAACAGTTCTACAATGGGTCCTAGCCTATGATTGGTGCACTATTAACCTGATGATATGCTTTCTACCAACCAATTGCTTGAGACAGCATCACAGCAGTGGCTGACTAAGGACCAGATGATTTCCCACATGCATTATTGAACTGTAGCAGATCTTAGAATGAAAAAAAAGCAACATCACAAAAGATTTGTGGGTTCCATTAAAAATTCAGGTAAAGAAGCACCTAACCTTGGTGCAAAAGAAAAAAAATCACCGAATATTCCTAGTCCGTAAATGTCAAGGTGAAGCGTAAGCCACAACTTTAACAGATAATATACTGGCAAATTAGCTCAAAGCCTTGTGTGGACTTTTGAGAGAGGCTGTTTATTCCCGTCACCTGGTAGATCTTCCCCGTGGTTATGTTGTTGTCACGAGTCAACTTGATGTCTAGAAATCGTTCGTAGTTTCCAAGGTCCAAGTCCGCCTTTGAAAAGAAGGGTTGGAACAAAGTGAAGTCTCGTTAGCCCATGAAAGAAGCCTTGGAGAAATATAGCACAGTTCTAACACGTTGGAGAAGAGGAGAATGGACAGCAGGACAGGTGTATGAAGCGCTAGTACTGACGACCAGTCCGTGGCAGGTTTGAAGTTGCAAAATAAGGACGATATGTGGCGCTATCGTGCAGCTGCTAACGTGTACCACTCGGTACTGGTCTAAACAGTACAATTCGTGGCTCAAATCTCCAGTAGTGTAATGTGGTGATCGGTGTACACTGAACAAGAAAGTACGTACAGGGGAAAAGAAAGTACGTACAGGTCTACTAGCTATATGCAGTGAGATGAATCGTACCTCACCACCGTCGTCCAAAACAAACACTTCGCCGTGCTCGAACGGAGACATGGTTCCGGCATCGGTGTTGAGGTATGGATCTGCACACCAACGACAGCGAAAGAAGTTCAGATACGGTATCATCTCCCAGAGCCCCAACAGATAAAACTCAAAGAGTCAGAAGTCTCCACGGCACTAGCTCGATCAAAGTACATGCGTATAGCAAAACGAGCGTCAAAGAAGTTCATAAGTAGTATGAGGACTTCAGTGACCGCAATAAGACACGTAAGTATAGCGGAGAAACCTGCAGTAAGGCCTTGTTAGTTCCTTCCAAAACTTTACACCTTATCACATCGAATATTTGAACACATACGTGGAGTATTAAATATAGACTAAAAATAACTAATTACACAGATTGCGACTACTTTACGAGACGAATCTTTTAAATCTAATTAGTCCATGATTTGACAATATGGTGCTATAGTACCACTACCACATGTGCTAACTCATGGTTTACGAACGGATTATGTAATTTATTTTTCTATTAATATCTAAACAACCCACGCGACACCCATGTAACATCCACCCCAAACTTTACACCTGGATCTAATGAAGGCCTAAATCAAGTACGGGGCAATTCTTGCCGGGACGTGACGAGACAGGGTAGAAAACGTTTTTGTGCAAATTGAGACAGACGCGAGAAATGAAAGGTGCACAGCACTTGGCCCGCATGAAGAGACAAAAAAGACTCCCAGTGAGGACAAAATTCCAGAGCACGGGATGGCAAATTTGACCTGTATTACTACCCCAATAAAAAAAAACTGTGCGCCTGAGAAGTTCATGTGCTCCAAGGAACCCAGATAGTGACATTGACACAGGATCAGATACCCACTTCAACAAACCAGCGACGGGTACGTGATCGCGGTTCAAAGGGGAAAAAACGAAACATGGGACATGAGATTTGAGATTATTTTAACAGAAAGCTAAATTGAACGGCCGGCGACTTGGCTAGCTAATCGCTGCCTGGCCGGCTGGCCATCAGAGGAAGAAAAAGGTAGAATTGCTTTGTGGTACGTACCAACAGAGGAACAAGCCCACCAAGACAATAGTAGTAGTAGTCTGTAGTAGCAGAAAAAAGAAATTGGGTGTAACCTATAAACCATGGAAAGCTACAAGTGCCTACTGTAGCTACTAAAACGATGCCACATGAGATTAAGCCTTATCCACACATCCAAGAGCAGCCGAAGGCGGCCGCCGTCAAGAGTCCAAACCTGAATCAGGCCGCCATTACGATGGAAATGGAGTCAGTCCTAGCAGTAGCTAGTAACGTGAGTACCCTAGTGAAGTGTGAACCCCCCACCCAATTTGTGACGATCTCGAGAGAGAGAGACGACGAGGACGAGTTGTTTATGCCCGGAACCACCAAACGGAAACGGGCACACGCGTACGCATGGGAGGGACTAGGGGAGAGTGGGGGGTGGGGGGGCGGGGGGGGGGGGGGGGGGGGGGAGGCCAGAAAAAGGCTGGAGCGGCTTTTGTTTTGTACGGGGAGGCCGGGTGTTCGCGGCCTGTTCGATCACGTGGCCGCCATTACTCTCCTCCTTTTTTCTGTTTGAACGGAGAGGGCCGAGAGGGTTGAAATCAGAAACGGACGCACCGCGCGCGCGGGCTGCGGCGGCGGCAGCGGGCTTACCGATCTTGATGGAGGTGACGCGGAAGCCGCAGGACTTAAGCAGGACGCCGATGCTGCTGGCCGTCACGCCCTTCCCGAGCCCGCTCACCACTCCGCCGGTCACCAGCACGTACTTCATGGAGTCGGTTCGGGGTCGATCTCCTGGCGAGAGAGCGAGCGAGGTCACCTCGATCGTCGCACGCGATCGAGTCGAGGAGGGAGTGGCGGAGCAGACTGGCGGCGGTGCCTGCCGCGGCGAGGCGGAGGAGGTGGGAGGCGAGATGGGAATGGGAGAGAGGTTTTTTTTTTTTTTTTGTTGGGTTGGGGGCCAGCCAAGGGAGGTTGGGGTTTGGGAGCGCGGAGGGGAGGCCGTTAAATAGGCGTTGGCCCTCGGATCGGAGAGGGAGAGGACAAGGCCACAAAGGCCACTGGTGGGGCCCACTACGGTGCTCCGTCGCGCGTACAGTAACTGACACCGCGAAGACCTGTAAAACCCCCTCTCTAGTCTCTACCGGGCCGGGCTCTCTCCTCCTGTGGCGCTAGAGTACAATTTGCAACGAGACCCTGTAAAGCGTACAGTGGTGTGTGTAGTAGTTTATTTATTCAGACAAATCCAAGCCACTGGACCACACCACACTTCATTGTTTGTGCAGGTATTCTAGTTGCAGTGTCACTAGCTATAGCACGTACACGCCCTCAGGCCACAAGTGTTCGCTTGAACCTTTCAGCGCTGCGGCGCAGCCGCTGTGGCTGAAATCTTCCTAGCACAGTACTGTTCAAACTGCAGCGAGGCCACGAGTGGAGGTTGAAAGTTAGGTTTGCATGCTTGGTACTTCGTGGTCTGCTTTTAAGGGTATGTTTGGTGTAATGGCCCCGTTCATTTCGCTGAAAAAAATAAGACGAAACACTGTTCCAGCTGATTTATTGTGAGAGAAAAATACTAAAAGTACGGATTATAAGAGAAGCGAACAGGAATGTCTGGATTCTCGTTCGGGTCCAGATTCTTGTTTGGATTCAGATTCGCTGAAAACATTTCTCTAGTGTGTTAGCTGGATGGATTATTTGAAACTAGAACTAGAAACCGGCGAAATCAAAGGTGGGTTAGGCTATTTGTCTTAGCTAGTACTATCTCTATCCACAAAACAATGCAATTCTAGATGCAATCTTGGTTGACGTGTCTCAAGTTTGACCAAATATATAGGTAAACAATGTTAATGTTTATGACAGCATATCATTATAATATGAAAATACATCTCATAACAAAGTAATGATACTTATTCGAACTATTAATATTGATACATTTTTTATAGTTAGTCAAATTTTAGATATTTTAACTTAGTATTATGCTAGAATTACATCTTTTGTGGACGGAGGGATACAAAAATGAGCTGGCGATTCTGCCGAGAAACCAAAACGTTCCATGGTTCCAAACCCACCATAAGTGTGTAGTGTAAAATCAAGACTTTGGGAGCAGAATAAAAAATAACTACTACTTTCACCAGAAAAATATAATGGAATAAAAGGCTTTTTCATGCCAATATTGATATGTTGGTTATGATTGAAAATTTGATGTTCTAGTTTTGTTTAAGTCAAATTACCTAAAGTCTAACCAAGTTTATATAAAAAAATACTAATATCTATATTACCAAATAATTATGATTAGATCTGTGACACAACATATTTTCAGAGTATAGCTTTTGTTGGTGTCATAAGTATTAATAGTATTTTTATATAAATTTAGTTAAACTTAAGATAATTTGGCTTACTCGAGAAAACTAAAGCATCAAGTTTCTTTTGGAGTAGAGGGGTAAATATTGTCAACTTCGAAATAGCACTTGAAAGAGCCCAAATTCATCCAAATGTTTGTATTGTTAGCAATAATAAGGAGACGTTGGCATCACATATTCTTGAATTTAGAGGTGGATAATATTAATACATCCCATTTTATTTATTGGGGTACCAAGAGTGTTTGGCAAGTAGCAAATTTCCTACTCTCAAACCATGACTTTTCTTGGCCGAACTGTCGGAATGGACCGGATGAAACGAGCAATGAGATGACGTGTCGTGTAACGAGCAATGTGATGACGTGTCGTGTTCTTTGGTACATTTGCTTGAGTGTTTGACATTTCTCACGGCCAAGTGGAACCATCTGGTAGGATTGATTGATTATAATCTCTTCGACGTGAGATTATATTCCATTGTTCTACCGTAGCAGCCTGGATGCTTCCGCACACTCTAAAGGTTGCATTGCCCTTTTTTTTTTAAAAAAAATTACCATGCATTCAGAGGATTTCCATCTACTACGTACCCGGCCCGGTCATTAATAATGAACGTACCGTATCAGCAACCGAAATGGTGTGGTGCGTGGTGGGTTGGTGTTGTATGTGAAGTCTTCCTCCTCGGTTAATTAAATAATTTAGGTAAAGGTCCAACTCTAACACTCCATGCATGTTTTGAACTTTCAAATGGAGGAAGGGGAAATATGCTGGAAAAACTTACAGAAAAAATCATTTATAATGCATAAAAAAATCTGTTGATGGTGAAACCTGAACATGCATTGGACACGAACGGAAGGTATATATTCTCGTATATATATAATAACTGTTGGAGCGTACAAATATCATCACTTGGCAACCGTACGTTCAGATACACGCAGACAGGAGTACGTAGGAGTAGCATGCATGCATGATGGAAACCACTGAGCGACGACGTGCGTCTGACTTTAATTGGGAGACCTGGAGTATGCACAGAATATGTTCCCTCGGTGACCTGCTGGAAGTCCAACGTACGTCAAGGTCGACCGAGTGAGTCCCCGTTCTGGTTGTCGGGCATTACCACGAAATGCTTAGTAGTAGGTCATATATACTCCTATACCATCAAACGTTAACAACAGCTAATTAACAAGAGCAAAAGTTGGCGATGAAATCGTCTTCGAATAATCAGTGCGTGCATCACTTTCTAGCCAGCCTAGGCTAGGCTAGCTTTGCTCCCAACGAGGCCTGATCGAGAATCAGATTCTAGTTAATAGTAACAAAGAAAGCATAGCCATTGGCCAAGAACCGTACGTGTGACAGACAGTCATCATGCATCTCGATTTCTTCTGCAATTGCCGTATGGACGTGTGGCGTTCGGGCCTTCAGCTGTCGCGTTTTCATTTCTCGGCCGGCCAGAACGACAACCATTTCATCCATAATATGGATTATTGCCGACTAAAACAGTGCTGCCGCTATTTCGATCGGCTGCGCTGTCGATCGATCGATTGATCGAGAGAAAGAGAGAGAAAGGACGTGTGATGGTGATGATATATCGATCCGGTAGGGTTCAATACTTCTTCTTTTTTGAAACGAACGTGGGGTTCAATTGGGGCCATCTCTTTCGTTGAATTCTCTCGCTCTCTGATCAAATCTGTGCAGTAGGAGTTCGTGAGATCCATCCGGCCGGCCAGCCGACCAGCAGCTGCTACTAGCTATTATATTTCACTGCTCGCTTATTCGGATTTGCTTTGATGCTACTCTTCGACCTGACACTACCATATGCGATCGATGAGCTGCGCTGAGCTGCGACCCAGTCATCTGCAGGTTCTCACGTCTTTTTCAGTAAATGCGAGCTCTTTACGCTAAACATATGTGGTCAGATCATTAATTTCCCAGTCATCTCAGCCATGATCATCTCAAGTGAAGTTAATTAGCACAACACGGAAATAAAGGAGGCTCTTTTTGCTTGCTGCGTGAGATGCTGCATGGTGGGGCTGACAGCGAAGTAGGTACGGTGCTAGATTGATCGGGATATTTGGTTACATATATGTCATATGTGGCTCTGTTGATGACCGGCAAAAGGTGAGCATCATTTGGAACTTGAAACTTGGCGCCAGATTAAAGGGGTTCTTATTAGTTCTCTCCTCCCACGTTCCCACCTGCGCTGCTCAGCTATCAGCCAGATTTCTATTGGTTATGAGTATGTTTTTTATACCGGATTTCTTCCTAAAACCGACGGTTCTACCGGTTTTTGCTGCGCATGCTTGATTTTTTAGATGGACCGGACCAGCCAAAGCTTTTTTTTTTAATTGGATTGTTGTTCCGGTCCCCATAACTAGGACTCTTAATCCGGTTTTAGTAAGTTTTATTAGATAATGGAAAATTTCTGGCTTTAACCTTCTTATAGGAAAAAGAAGTATCAGTCCAAACTTATACAGCAACACACCCATATATAATTGGAACTTATTATATAATAGGTTCAAACTAAAGTTCGAGACGGTGAATGAAGGATCATCCATTCGATGCGAAGAACTCCATGGCTCATGATTCTAGTAGCTTGTAAGTGTCAAGAATCCGTTCATTGCCGTCATTCGGGCGCTGCAATAGAGCCCAAAATCGTAACCAATGTGTCCCCTTGAAAAGAACCTGCAAAAAAAAAATTGGTGACCTTTATAAAAAACCATATCGTTCCTTCTGATCCATATTGCCCAGCAAAACGTCGCGTCCCATTCAATAAAAGATGATTGTGTTTGAAATAACTATGCCTCCATCTCGTGTGGCTGGCAATATCGTCTTCTTGCCACTTTCCCGCTTCCTCTATGTAGCCTACATAGATACTCCATCTATTTCAAATTATAAGTGCGAGCATTTACAACAGCAAATTAGTTCCTTTCATTCCACCATGCATGTCTTGGGAGTGCACTTATTTAGTATGGTAGAGATGTCAACAAGCTCTCTCCATTCTAAATTATAAAACGCTTTGGCTTTTCTATATACTTAGATATATATTATGTTCAGATATATAATAAAAATAATATATTTAGAAAAATCAAAATATCTTATAATTTGAAAATAATGGAGGGAGTGCATATTTAGTATCGTAGAAATTTATCTTAGGCTAAAACCAAAACAACTTATAATTTAGATCAAAGAGATATACCTCTCAACCACGTCATATTCTGAGGCCCGGCCGAATTCACGGAACCAGCAGTGCCAAGGAAAACCAAACATCTTCTCTGCCTATAAATGTATGTATAGTCGGCAGCTTATGTATCAATGTTCAAAACAACGTGTGTTATATATCACCCACCACGCTTTCCAATAAACTAAATGACGCTTAGGTCATCATTATCCTAATCGAGCCCTGCTAATCCATCTTACGCACCGCCATTGGATAGAGTGATATTGTTAGTGAAACATCGCTATCCCTTTCACGCATCGAGATCGACCATACTCATGTTATCCGATAGATCCTTACCTTCGCCACCTAATCGATCGGCTCTCGGCTACCGGCCATAGCTACGTTTGCCCACCTGCTCTGTTTCATGGCAGTTGATGGCCTTCGGTTGGGCGGTTACTCTCTCGTCTCGTCGTCGTCGCGGTGGCCTGCCCGGCCGGCTGCCCGGCTCAGTCAGATGACCCGCAGATCGAGCTGCTGCTGCTGCTGCATTTGCCCAGACAGAGAGGTCCACGTCGCAGGGGCTGCATGTTCTCTCCCATCTCTGCATGCCATTTCTTCTTCCTTCTGCTTCTGCATGCATGCACGGCCGGCCTGAGAGCGGAATGAAGCGGCCGGGCCGGGGGAATGGATGGGTATGGAATTGAATTGGTGCCGGCACCAAGCGAAAGAAGAAACTATTTTTTGACGCACTATATAAATGCTGTGCCGGCCCAATAGGCAATAATTTTGGGGCTGGGCACTGCATGAAACACAGCACATGCCGGGTCTGGCTGTGGGCGTACGCACTCTCTCGAGTCGAGTCTGGACCAAAACGCCCGGTATTCATTTCTCCTCCATGGCAGTGCCAGACAAGGCACGTAGTACCATGTACCACTGATGAGCGTCCCTGCAGTCCGCGCAACACTGTCTGCTACGCATCAACCATGCAAATGCTTAGCGCCCTGGCCCTGCGATGCGCAGCGATATTTTTTTTTTGCCTCTTTATTACCCTCGATCGGTCTTGGTCCAGATAATTATTGCCTTAAGTTTCTTTCCACCGACCAACCCACAAGAAAAGGTTTAGCCAATTAAAAAATAATAATAGCTTTGTTAGAGCAACTCTAGCATGATCCTACCCTATTTTCCAGGCCCTAGCCAGAGTAGAAAAACACAAACACGGCAAGGGCCTATGCTCGGTCGTTAAGTCCACCCAAGAGAGAGGGAGACATGCTTTCTTCGTTTCAAATTATAAGGCGTTTGGACTTCTCTAGTCTTTAGATACATTTTTTTACTCATCTTCTAATTTAGAATAGAGGGAGTATCTTTCCGTTAGGCATGGTCGACGATGAGTACGACAAAGTCGGACTTGTGTGTGGCAAGCCATAGGGAGAGAGACCCTCGGTAGCCTTGAGGAGTAAGAAGAGGATAGAAATTGAGGAGAGAGAGAGAGAGAGAGAAAGAAAGAGGCCCACAGGTGTGCACATATGGAGAGGATAGAAAGGGAGAATATATAGACCCTAACAAGCGGGCCTCACGTGTCAATGCCATCTGAAAAAATAGGGGCTAAAAGTTAGGGGACCGTTGTTAGAGTTAGAGGCTAAAATTAGAGCATGAAAAATGCCGTAGAAGTCTCTTGACAAGAAGCATAGGCCTATTATTTTAAAGGGTTGTTGCTTAAGTTACTCTTAAGAAACAGTGTAAGCCATCGATGGGTGTACAGAGGTATTTTTCTCCCCACTCAGTCGCGCATCGACTTTTCAACCTTGCAATAGCTCAATTGAAAACCCTAACCTCGCTAAAGTTGAAGAAGATGGTTAGATGGATGTGCGATCTTGACTTTAAGGAGCAAGTAGTGGTCTAGCCAAAACCTCATAAAGCGAGAGGAATAAAAAAAATGTGCTCGGATCAAATATAGCAATCCGCTGTTCTTCCGATCAATAAAAAAAAAAAAGCAATCCGCTGTTCTTTTTTTTTCTTTTTCCTAAACCAATGTGTCGATTTCTTGGAAGGTGGAGGGAAGCATAAAAAACTATTGTCCGTACTATACGATACGACGGCCGTGACGCGTTTGAAGGTAGCTAGCGGTCTTAGCAGGCACGTAAGAATATGGACCGGACGTCTGCCATGCCACAGCTAGGCCCTTTTGCGCTTTTGCATGGGCGACTGACTGGTTTTGTATGGTTGGAACGAGCACTCTGCGGTCTCGCCTCCTCGCGCGTCCGGTTCCGGTTTATTCCACGGCGCGCGCCGCCCAAGAGCGCGGCCCAGCCCCGGGACCCCCGGTGACGCGCGCCGCGAGGACCGCGCGCCCCCCCTGCGTCCTCCCGGTCCCAGCTCCACTTGACGTGTACGTGTACGGGTGCCGCCGTGCCGACAGGATCCGACGACGATTCTTTCTTCCGGTCTCCGGCCAAAGGGGTTATTATTCGAGCTTTTCGCGGTGGTGGACTGGTGGTCTTGCTTTTGTTTTGCTGTGTGCCTCCTTTGCTGTTAGCATGGCACACGGATGTACACATGGACGTGGACGTGGACGTGTACTACTCCGGTCAGTAGTGTAGAGTGGCGAGCAAAGAATCACAGAAAGCGAGCGTGGTCTGAGGTCTCTGCCGATCGAGTTTTCCGGTTTTCTCCGAGTCTTGCTTTGCGTTGTTGACTCCTCCACGCGTTCCCACTTGTGGACGATTGTGGTCACTCACGTACGTACGCTCACACGGACCTGACCTTTGCTTGTGCTCTGGTTATCGGTGATGCAAGCGGCCAACTAGCTAGCTAGTGTGTCAAAAGGCATCATGCATCAGCTTATCCGATATGTGCGCTTTTATATATGCTTAGTTGCCATGCATGACCAAACGTACGTGGTAGGTGGTAGTGGTACTGTATGGGCCGAGTGTGCTATGTACAGTGGTCATTTTTCACGCACGAATAACGGCAAAAGTAGGTTTGACACTACTGCACAGAGCATTCCATGGACAGCCAAAAAATGTTTACATTCAGAGGAATATATAGACAATTAGTGTGTGTTTGGTACTACAGATCAAGGTTCTCACATAAATAATTCCGGTTCAAAATTTCTGAGAAAACATTTCAAGTGATCAACAATCAGAGTTACTTTGTGAGATCGATCGTTTGACTGGTAGACTAGATTCCGATTAAAAAAATATCATAAAAACCATTAAGTGAAAATATTCTTAAAAATAGAACTTTTTTTTATCGGCGGAGAACGATTAAAACACAAGCCATTTTAACTTGTTCCACTGAAAAAGGACTAAATGGAATGATACCATTGCAAGTACAGGGAGGAGGGAATAAACGGAATTGTGCAAAAACTATTGTGCCCATTGTTTCTTGTTGCTATACGGAAAAAAAAGTAGACAATTCTAGTGATTCTCAAGAAAATTAAAACGTTTCTCCACCAACCCGTTTGTGGTAGTTATTATCTAGCATTCTACGCTACAATCAGAACCACACACTACGGCAGACGGGCTCCAAGCCCCTACTACACTCGGCAAAGGCTTTGCCGAATGCCGCACTCGACAAAGAGCAGTTGGCAAAGAACCCGTCGTTAAAGGTTTCTTTGCCAAGTGCCACATATCGGGCACTCTGTAAAGCCTTTGCCGAGTGTCACGTCAGCACTCGGCAAAAAAAATCCAACGTCAACTTTGACGGCCTCTTTGCTGAGTGCCACCTCAGCGACACTCGGTAAAGAATTTTTTATGTTTTTTTTAATTCTTTGCCGAGTGCCATAATCTTGCACTCGGCAAAGAAATTTTTTCTTTTTTAAAAAAAAAATGTTTGTCGACTGCCATGGCTCTGGCACTCGGCAAAGCTGGGGAATTGGGTCTCTGCTTCCCAGCTTTGCCGAGTGCCATGGTCACGGCACTCGGCAAAGCCCTCTTTGCCGAGTGTGGCACTCGGCAAATAGGGGAAAATGCTATTTTTTGGTTTTTTGCTTTCCATCAGCGTAAACAAAGAAATCGCATATATATCAATATACAGCACATGATATATCACATACACATCCATATTCCATCACATACACATCCATAACCCATCACATACACATCCACCATCCATAATACATCACATACAAATCCATTGTCCATAATCCATCACATACATTCGCATCATCCATGACAATATCCATCACAATATATATATGTCTCTAGTAGTAGTCCAACATAAGGCTAAGTCTAACATAAGTCCATGCAACATGAAAAGAAACAAATAAACGGTACCTACCGCCAGCCTCCCCACCCGGAGTGTGAACTGCCACCTTGAGGAGGGCCAGTTGTCCTCGTCCTCCTCGTCGGCAGCTCTGGCAAGGGGTCCTCCTCAGCGTGGGGTGGTGAGCGCTCCCTCATGTAGAGGGAGTTGACCCCCCGACAGGCCTGCCTTCCGCCCGGCATTTTGTCGAGTGCTTGGAATTTCAAAGAGTAAACCAATTAGCACAGTTAAATTACAAGTACTTATAAAGAGATGCAAAATGAACAAAACATAATTGCAATAATAATAATAATAATAATAATAATAATAATAATAATAATAATAATAATAATAATAATAATAATAATAATAATAATAATAATATAGTATTACATGAATTAGAAATATTCTTCACGATCGGCAGCGGTTGGATCATAGGTGTCGTCATCACTATCAATATTGTCGAGTAAATCGGGCTCACATCCGACCGTATCTCTTTCGAACGGGAGACGCCTAATTGGGCTACGTGACCATATAAAACATGCATGCAAAGGAGGAGGGGGTTATACCTAGGGTGGCGGTGGAGTCAGGCTAACGGGGCAGTGGCGTGTCGGTGCAGTGGCGAGGCGATGCGGTGCAGGCAGACCAACAGCGCCGACGAAGACGATCGGGGTCGCCGAGTCCCTCCCACTGGTCCTTCTCCTACATAAAAAGGCGATAGGTTAGAATCCATTGAAAATTTCGGCAGCACCTCCCCTGCACAGGGAGGTTTCCAAAACCTGCAAGAAACGTAGGCGCGATGGCCAACAGCCACATATATACCAAACATAGGCACGAAGGCCAACAAACATATATATACCAAGACGAGGCATGTACTTTAGTTCTCTTTCCATGCAGATGAAAGTATCGAAGTAGTACAACAACAAGTACTACTACCACTACAACTACTACTAACACTAACACTACTACTACTATCACTACTTACTACTAACAATACTAACTACTAACTACTACTACTTACTAACTACTACTAACACTACTAAGTACTACTACTAACTACTACAGGTGTAGGGCATACCTTCGCGACGAGAATGGCAACAACGAGGGTCGGCGACGACAGCGGGGACGACCGCAGCGGCGTGAGAGTCGACGGGCCTAGGCCGGCACCTTCCTTCTCCTCCTCTCTTCTCCCATTCTCCTCTCTTCTCCCCTGCCTCCTCCTCCTCTCTTCTGCAGTGGCGCGGTGGCCAGGGCGGAGGCCGTGGGGGCCCGGGCCGGGGAGGCGCGGCGGCGGCGGCTGAGGGAGAGAGAGGTGAGAGGGAGAGAGAAATGAGAGAAAGAGAGAGAGCGCCGGCCGGGCGCGGGTGAAGATAAGGGCGGCTTTGCCGAGTGCCAGATCGGCGGCACTCGGCAAAGTCAATTTTCTTCGCCGAGTGTCGTGATCTGGCACTCGGCGAAGTTTTAAAAAAAATTCAGCAGCTCTTTGCCGAGTGCCCCCCGTTTGGCACTCGGCAAAATATTTTTTTTTTTGCCACCAATTTTTTTGAAGCTTTAGTACACTACCACAAACAACGTGTTTAAATTTGGGACATTTTCATTGCCTTTTGCATATTTCTATAGTTTATTTTGTTTTGTTGAATTTTTCCAGAAAATGTAAGTTTGAACTGCAGGTGCATCGAATAATGGATTACATTCGTTCAAAAAATGTTATCCTTGTTTCTTAGTGTAAATTTAGGCTCAATCAAAGAACTGTCTCGAAATTTCGATCAACGTGCTCACGGGGCAACGCCGCCAACTTGCGTGGGAGTGGTTTTTTAATTGTATAAAATGCGAACGAATTCCGAAAATCATGAAACTTGTCGAGTTGTCGCCATATCGTATGCGTATGCCGTGGAAAAAATTTAAAAAAGTTTCGAGCACGTTGTCACGTACGATGCTCACAAACCATGACATCTCCACATGTGCCAAACGGGGCAAAATAAATTCTTCGCCGAGTGCCAAACGGGGGGCACTCGGCAAAGAGGACGCCGCTAGATGCCGTTAGGCCCCTACCAATCTTTGCCGAGTGTCTGCCTTTGCCGAGTGCCAGGCACTCGGCAAAGACAACCTTTGCCGAGTGCAGGTCTTTACCGAGTGCCTCTTTGCCGAATGCCATATTTTGCCGAGTGCGACGCTTGGCAAAGCAGGTCTTTGCTGAGTGCCCGAAATTTTGCACTCGACAAAGATTTTTACACTCGGCAAATCACGTATTTCCGTAGTGACTCCATGCTAGCTGCTGATGCAAACAGCCCCTTATTAAGCGGCATTACAATCGTCGATCGAGAGCCTGAATTCGTTGATTCTCTGACCACATACGGCTATCGGTCGATATGTTTATTGGAGTTCAAAGCCTACATTAATTTTTTTTTGTCTATTCACATCTTTCACTAAAGAAAACATGCAAGTTGGGTTTTCTCATCCAAATTTGCGCTCAAGAGTAAGGTTCGTTGGCTCTGATGGGAATTCCGGCTCTTAGATCGAACGAAGAGGCACAGTACGTACTAGTACCGTATATATTTACTCTAGCTTTAAAAGTACGGAGATGATGTCCTTGTTCAGATAAAAATCTAGCCGGCGGGACTATTCAGATCAGGGTCAAACATTTTGTTTTATAACCGATAATGATACGTCACGGGCATCCGTCCGTCCGAACGGACCGACCAACCCGAGCCGCTCACCTGCGCTGCGCGCCACGTGCCTAAACCCGTGTCGCCCGTTCGGGTCACACGCCGCGCCCCCCCGCCCCACTACACATTCGCTGTTGCCGCCCCACTCCGCCTCGCTCCCATCGCATGCGCAACCTGCTCCCACCCGTCGCGTGTGCTGCTTGCCCGGCTGAGCCAATGCCAGTGCTAGTGGTGCTGACTATGGTGGTGCTCGTGCACCGACGCTGGTGATGGTGCCGGTGGCGCTCGCTCGCCGCCGGCTCCCACCCTGACGCCTGGTATCAACCAGCCCTGGCCTTTCCTATGTGGCAAAACACATGTTTGAAATGTTTTAGCGGTATGTTTCATATGTTTTATATGGATATTGCAATTGTAGTTTTCTGATGTTGCACATGTTGTAATGGTTATACACATATGTTGCAAGAGTTTATTCAAAATGTTTCATGTGTTCCTGACGCATGTTGCAAGTGTTTTATCTAGATGTTGCATATGTTGCAATGACTATGTTGCAAATGTATGATCCAAATGTTTTATCTGTTTCATATGTATGTTGCAATTATTTAATCTGAGAGTTGCAAAAGTAGATCTGGATATAGGGTTGTGGAGCGAGGAAGAGAGAGCTAGCGCGGGAGCCATGGTGGCGTCGATGTGGGGAGGAAACGCATGCCGCATAACGCCGGTGTGGAAGAGGTGGGGGAGTCATCCGAGCCGCGTGGAAGAGGTGGCCGCGAAGCGGTGTGGAAGAGACGGGCGAGGCGTCGGTGTGGGAGAGATAGGGCCAAGTCATCCGGGCGGCGTGGGTAGCGGAGCGGAAGGGAGCGATCCGAACGCGGCGCGGGAAGCAGAGTTGGCGCGGGCGGCACACGAATCCAAGAGACCAGGGCGAAGCAGGCGCGGGAGTCTGGACGCGCGCAACTGTCCGAACACCCGGACACTAGCCTTTTAGTTTTATAACTGCCTAGCAGTATTTTCTTAGGTCATAGTAATAAATATATTTATCAAGGTCATCGGACCTGATAAATAGTGCTCTTACCCACATCCGAAAATCTCTAGAGCATGGGTGATGACAGAGCTAACTACTACCTTTTTATTTTATTATTGCTATATTATCTTGTATCAATCTAATAGATCATTCGCATAATATAGTTAGTTATAGATACATAATAATAAACCACTGATATCTACTCCTTCTGTCCTGTAATATAGCGCAGTCAAATATTAAAAAATTGCATGTTGATGACAGGGAGACAAAATTGTTTTACATTAAATAATTGTATAAATTTGGTAGGTACTTATTGTTACTTGTCAATTATCATTTATCAACCAATCATCATTAATCATGTTGATGACAACGGATTAGGAAATAAAGTGAGGGCATATAGTGAGTACTCCCTTTGTCCTGTAATATAGTGCATTCCAAAAATTTTAAGACCACTTACGAGAATCTTCAAATGACGCATGTACCCATAGATTAATACCAATTAAGGTGTTTCTCCTCAAATAATGGTTTTCTTTTTAATAAACTTTGCCAAATCTAGGCATTGACACCTGTAGAATGCACTATATTTCAGTATAAATTTTAGAAGTCAAAAGTGATGAGGACATCGCCACGCTGGACACACCGACGCCATGGTCTTCCCCAAGTTGCAATTCGTTCCCAACTCAGCTGCCACGTCACCCTCGGATTCAGCAGACACGTCGTCACTGTTTCGGTCATAACTTCCTCATACGACGTCGAAACGGGCCGTTCTTGGATGCGTTGGAAAGGGGACGACGACGCCGTCGTTTTGGATCTGGTCCCAGCTCCAGAAGGTCCGTGGATCATTCTGTGTGACCACGACAAGGTGCCGCGTCACCTATTTGGGCCAACTTGGCCATGTATCGTGTCGGGCCTTAAGCCCAAGTTGTGGGCGCCCAACCCCTGGCCGTCCCCAACTCTAGGTCGAGTCTTAGACTATAAACACAGCCGCCGCCGCTGCTACACAATTGGGTTTTATTTAGAGTTTAGTTTTCCATCGAGAAACTGAATCGTTCATTGTAACTGTGGTGATAAATCCTTTTACAGTGATCCAGGGCCCCCGTTCTTGATCTCCTCCACTGTGTCGATTAGTCCTTTGGAACCGAGTTCTTGAACCCTCTATTGATATTCGCGTCATTCATATTTGCAATTTCAGATTGCGTGTTTTACTTTCTTGCTTGTGCTCTTCGATTCGCTTGCAGGAAAAGCCTTCTTGGCGAGGTCAATCAAGTTGTGCTTGGTTAATAACCAACGGAGCGGTGGTGTAACGGTTGCAGGGTTCGAATCGTGTCTGATTTGAAGCCGGATCGCCAACGTCGAGATCTCCTCAAATCAAACTTACCGGCTACCTCTCGGAAGATCGGGCCTGTACTCATCAATTGGTATCAGATATTTCAGGTTTACCGCGAGGTATAATCTCGTTTGCCTTAGATTCATATTTGTTCATTACCTAGAGTCCACAAAAAGCCTAAAAATATTTCAATTTCCGCTGTCCTATCGCCCTTTGTGCCTTTGCAATTTCGTTTCAGATTCGTGTTGTTGAGTTTGTGTCCGTGGTCGAGTCTTGTTGCTGGTTTAGGATTGTGTTCGTGGTCGTAGTTCAATCGCCCGTTGCTGTGATTTTGTTTTCCGCCGCTATCCCATCCACCGTTCCCACACAACAAGTCGAAGCCACCACATTACTCGACTTGCCCCGCTAGCCGCCTTGTGTAACTTCTCGCCGCCGCGCAAACCCTAGATAGGTTGCCAGCCGCTCTTATTTTGCCTGCATCGCAGCCCTCCTTACATCATCAGGCGAATACCTACTGCTGTGATCGGTGTTAGAGTTTAGGGACGCTTTGCCCTAACTGCCGCTGCCGTGTTGTGCCTCCCGGAAAACATACCTTGAGATACCTTCGGTAAAACAGGCATAACTTTTCGCTCGTTTATCAGAAAAATCTGAAATTTTTTCAGCAGCTTCTTGACACGATTTGGACCCGACCCAAACTAGGTTTGGTTTCGTCAAAATTGCCAAAAAAATTCAGGAAAATAAAGAAAAAAAATTGTCAAAGTTTTTGCACGCTTTTCAGAGAACGTGCTGAATTTCTGTAGACCACATCCCACCTCAGTTGTAGGTGCCAATTTTTGTGGTTGCATCTTTTGTGATCCTTGTTCAGAGAAAAGTATAAAAAAATAGTAAGAATTTTTTTTTGTTTCCTACAAGTGCCTTTTGGAAAAATTCAGGAAAAAGGAGAAATCCGGGCTATTTGCTTGTTCTGTGAGTTCTTTCGATCATCCTTTGTTTTCACCTTGTTGCGCTACGTCTCGACATGTCTTAGCCAGCACCTGTGACTTGTACTTTGGATCCAGATTGAACAATCGCTACTCTGCACTTGTTAATTGCTAATCCTTGCTGTCATATTGTGTGCCTACCCATAGCTCCACATATTCTTCTGTCAGCACAGGTTCATCTTGCAACTGTTACCCATGCTCAACAACAGATTGCTTCGCCACTTTGGTTTTGCTCCTGTTTGGCGTTGGTAAGAATACAGGCAAGACGGTGGTAAGCCGCTTGTGATTTTGCATTCCACTTTCACCACCATCACCACCACTTGTTTCCTTTTAGTTGATAGGGATAATACTTTGGTGTTGTCTTTTTCTATCTTCTAACCATGGCAGGAACTCCGACGGACTTCAATGAGTGCGTGTCCAAGGGCGAGCTTGCAACGTTCATGACTGAACAACGCAATCTTATGACCGAGCTGACGCGCAACATGAACAATCTGGTCACCCGCATTGAACAGCTTGAGCAACGCCCTCCGCCTTATCGTGCTGATGATGAAGATGCGGATGCTTTTGGTGATGAAGATGCGTATGCTGACGGTGGTGCCCGTCGCCGTCTCAACTTCAATCGTCGCGGCATGGGAGGTAATAATCATGGTAATAATGATCCTTTTGCTAAAATTAAATTTAGTCTACCTCCTTTTGCTGGTAATGTTGATCCAGAGGCATATTTAGATTGGGAGCTTGCTGTTCAACAAAAATTTGATTCTCATAATGTTCCTCCTGAGCATAGAGTTAGACTTGCTACTAGTGAGTTTACTAATTTTGCTTTGTTCTGGTGGAGTGATCTTTGCAATGCTAATAATGCTGCTGCTGTGCCTCAAACTTGGAATGTTTTAAAGCAACGTATGAAATCTCGTTTTGTTCCTCCTTATTACCAACGTGATTTACGTTTGAAACTACAAACTTTAAAACAAGGTGATAAAGGAGTAGAAGCATACTATCAAGAATTGCTTATTGGTTTAGCACGTTGTGGTATAAATGAAGATGATGATGATGCTAGTGCTAGATTTTTTGGTGGTTTAAACCATGATATACAGAACATACTTGATTACAAAGAATGGCACAATTTTTCCCAATTGTATCATCTTGCTATTAAGGCAGAACGAGAAGTACAGGGACGCAAACAACACCAGCCTTTCAGGTCTCACAATGGGAGGAATTTTCAGCAGCGTTCCGAGCCGGAGACGCCCAAGCTTCCTGTTGCACCACAGCCATCTACACCTCCATTTCCTTCCGGGGTAAGTAAATTGTCTAATGTGCAGTTTCCACAGCTGAAGAAAGGTGGAACTCCGGGTGCTTCTACTAGCTCCTCCTCGTCCAGCTATAAAATCATTTGCCACCGATGTAAAGGCATGGGACATGTCATGAAGGAGTGCCCCAGTCGTCGTGCTTTCATTGCTACCGAGGATGGATATGTAAGTGCTAGTGATGTTGAAGATGATTTAGCCCTTGCTGCTAACATTGATGCAGATCCCACCGAGGGCGATCAAGACAAGGAGACCATCACCATTGACTCCGTGGCTGCTGCCGCGGACTACCCTAGCCTTCTTGTGCAGCGTGTGTTGAGTACACATGTGGGACATGAAGAAGAGATGAAGATCCAACGCCACAATTTGTTCCACTTGGTGAGTTCAGATTTGGTTGACAAGCTTGGCTTGACCACACGACAACATTCATATCCATATAAACTTCAATGGTTCAATAATAGTGGTAAGACTAAGGTAACTAAATCAGCATGCATTAGCTTTTTCACAGGCTCTTATCATGATACTGCTGATTTTGATGTTGTCCCTATGCAAGCTTGTTCCATTTTGTTAGGTCGCCCATGGGAATTTGATAATGATGCTTTACACCATGGTAGAACTAATACATACACTATCATACATAAGGACAAGAAAATTACATTGCTGCCTTTGTCTCCTACGGATATTATTAAACATGCTAATGAGATCAAAAATAAACCTACAACAGACATTGCTAAAAATAATGGCATTAAGTTAAAAGGAGGTGCTTTTCTTGCTACAACTCCTGCTACTGCTGAGTTATGTGATAATCCTGATGCACCATGTTATACTATGTTTTGTCAACCTTTTATGTCTGGTGCATTGCCTGCTGTCACTAATCTTTTGCAGGAGTTCGCTGATGATGGGATGGAGTCGAGGACGACTCCAATTCTACAAGGAGGGGATGATGAGGACATCGCCAAGATGGAGTCGAGGACGACTCCAATTCGAGAAGGGGAGGATGATGAGGACATCGCCACGCTAGACACACCGACGCCATGGTCTTCCCCAAGTTGCAATTCGTTCCCAACTCAGCTGCCACGTCACCCTCGGATTCAGCAGACACGTCGTCACTGTTTCGGTCATAACTTCCTCATACGACGTCGAAACAGGCCGTTCTTGGATGCGTTGGAAAGGGGACGACGACGCCGTCGTTTTGGATCTGGTCCCAGCTCCAGAAGGTCCGTGGATCATTCTATGTGACCACGACAAGGTGCTGCGTCACCTATTTGGGCCAACTTGGCCATGTATCGTGTCGGGCCTTAAGCCCAAGTTGTGGGCGCCCAACCCCTGGCCGTCCCCAACTCTAGGTCGAGTCTTAGACTATAAACACAGCCGCCGCCGCTGCTACACAATTGGGTTTTGTTTAGAGTTTAGTTTTCCATCGAGAAACTGAATCGTTCATTGTAACTGTGGTGACAAATCCTTTTACAGTGATCCAGGGCCCCCGTTCTTGATCTCCTCCACTGTGTCGATTAGTCCTTTGGAACCGAGTTCTTGAACCCTCTATTGATATTCGCGTCATTCATATTTGCAATTTCAGATTGCGTGTTTTACTTTCTTGCTTGTGCTCTTCGATTCGCTTGCAGGAAAAGCCTTCTTGGCGAGGTCAATCAAGTTGTGCTTGGTTGATAACCAACGGAGCGGTGGTGTAACGGTTGCAGGGTTCGAATCGTGTCTGATTTGAAGCCGGATCGCCAACGTCGAGATCTCCTCAAATCGAACTTACCGGCTACCTCTCGGAAGATCGGGCCTGTACTCATCAAAAAGACACTATATTCCAAGATGAAGAGAGTAGTCCACATTGATCCTTTTACCATGTGTTTAGTTTGGGGACCAAATGGGTTGGGACGGATCCAACCCAGTGTTTTGGGATGGGATGAACCCATTTCGTGTTTAGTTTGATGGTTGAAACTGTTTCAGTTTTTTGTTTGGTATGTGAGATGGAGCGGGTTTGGATGAATGGGACTGTTAACTCCGTTAGTAGCTATCCCACGTGGGATCCACATGTCAGCGACTCCACCTTTTCTTCCACCTCCAGTTGCGAACACGCGACGCATCGGCCTGCCACCACCAGCGCGCCCCGCCCCGCACCGCGCCGCCCTCCCCCGACGGCCTGTCGCGCCACGCCACACCCCTGCTGGCCCCGCCGTGCTGCCCTACCGCCTCGCCCTAATGCCGGCGGCCTGCAAGACCTCTTCTTCTTTCCTAGGCCATGAATCCACAAGCTCCTCCTCTCGTGCCGCCGCTCCTCCTCCGCAACTGATGTGGGCGCCGCCACGAGCACCTCCTCCTCCGACCGGTGTGTGCGCAACTCCTCCAGTCCTTCTCCTCCGCGACCGACGTGGGCACCGCCGCGATTGCCGGGGCTAGGGCGAGCACTGGGGACGGGGCTGGGCTGGCGTAGGGAGGGGGCAGACGCCGGCGCTGGGGACAGGGCCGGGAGCGTACGCGGGCGTGGAGACGGAGGAGACGGCGTTGGAGTGGGTTCGCTCAGTCCCCTTGTCTTGGAGGAACCAGCTGAACCCGAATATTAAGGAAATATTCCCGTCTTGGTTCAACCCATTCCACTCAATCTCCAATCCAAACAGTAGATCAGCTGACACGGACCCGGAATATCTCACTTGAACCTGCAAACCAAACACAAGGTTAATCTATCACTAAGTTGTTCAAGCCATGCACTGCGTCCAGCTATACAATCTGCACTTTGTAGCTCACTTCTCTTCTATACCGTCACCTCCGAACTAGCATAAATCTTACTTCCTCCGTCCCCAAAATAAATCTTAATTTCACCGAGACAATTTTAACTTTGACCAAAAATATATAAAAAAGCTATAGATATTTGTGCTACTAGATAAACATATATCATTAGATTAATCATTCACATATTTTTATAGTAAATCTATATGGAGACATAAATATTGATACTATTTTTTATAAACCTAGTTAAAGTTAAAATTGGTTGAGATATATTTTAGGATAAAGGGAGTACGTGACAACTTCTGTAGCCCATATTACTAGCGTACTATCGTCCTGATTGGCCACCAGGAATTATAAACTTATCAAGCATGCCGTACACAAGAATCAAAACTTTAGCCTTTGTTTGAAGGAAAAACATTAGATTATGTACGCAGCACACTACGTACAACAGAACCTGAATATAAAAGAAATTAATGAAGCTAGCTCCAGTATATACTACTATTTATAACCAACGTTGATGGCGTAATCAGTGCTGCTGCCGCCAGTATATTGTGCCGCATGTGATTAGTATCAGATCACATGTCCGTGGTGAAGAAATATATATATATATATATATATATATATATATATATATATATATATATATATATATATATATATATTTAAGAAAAATATATATTTTTACACGGACAGATTATGCTCCAACATGTGCCGCGTCGTGGCAGCAGTAACAATCGCGTGCGAACGAGCTCTGCTAAAGCCCGCTGAATTGACTTAACTGGTTGGGTGAGCTCAATGCAAAGTAACATGTCATGTTCTGAGTTTCCTAGGCATTTTCAATCGCTCCACAGGGCAGAGCACCGTGCACGGGAGGAAACGGCGCCAAATCTCTGGCATTTTCCAGGAACCGCGAGCGGGGGGCCCGGCACGGATCCTCGGAGCCAGCCGTGGGTCCGCGCCACCGTCGCCTGGTGCCACGTAACAGCGGGGGTGGTGGGGTGTGGACCGGACCGGCCCGGCCCGGTCACAGCAGAAGCAGGTGGGTGTGCACCGGCCCCACCACGTTGCCGATACCGCCCGCGCCCGACAGGACCCCGTAGGCCCGCCCCCCACGTGGCCCGATCCTGACGCCACGGGGCCCACCACGACCGTTGGTAGTTACCCGTAGAGTAGCCGTCCCGGTGGCCCTCTCTGTCCCAACCTCCACAATCAGGGCAGGAGGCACTGTAGCTGTAGCAGCGCCAGGACTTCCCTGTTCCCCCATGACTGAGCTCTCGGCTCTCCTGTATCTTTTCACGTATTTTTTTTTTATTTTGTCCGTGCCCTACTACGCCATGAGCCAATCGATCTGCAGAGGCAAACCTGGCATGGTCACAGGCTAATTAGGTGAGCTTGGTCGTTTCCCGCTTGTTGTGATCTCGTGCGTTCTAGTTTTTTCCGGTACGTAGGACCACGCATGCATGCACCCGCACCTGCATGTTGGTTCCAATGGTGTCTGTCGTGTACACTATGGACGATCGAATCTAATGCTTTGGTCGTTTGCGCCCGTTCGTTCAGACGTGTGTTGTACTGTTCCTTCACGAGCGCGCTTCTCATCGTCACCGACAACACCAGTATCTCCCACATGTGACCCTGTTGCATATATTTGTCGCGTCATGACTATCTATAGCTAGCTAGCTACTGTAGGTATCTGAGGACGCTCTCGGCCGACCTAAAGAGCATCTCTAGCTAGCATAAGGCAACTCGAAACATTTAAATTGGGATAAATCTTAAATCACCACTCATACCCCTTCATCTGTCACTATATGATTTCTAGCGATGGCTGGTAAGGCTGTGTAGAGACGGCTCGGTCAGCCACTCATACCATACTGTCTCTACAAATCATGCATTTGTAGGGACGGTTCCTAGGCCGCTTTTACAAATCGATTTGTAGAGGCGGCTGGTGTTATCAGCCGCCCCTATAAATCGATTTGTAGGAGCGACCGTAGTACCAGCCGCCCCTATAATACCTGTTTGTAGGGGCGGTTCAGTCTAGAACCGCTCCTACAGTACATTTTCCGTAAAAAAAATTAAATTTATAATTCAAATTCGACCAGAACATATATATATATATATATCATATATAATTCAAATCTGATCACAAGCACGAGAGCATTATATAAACTACCATTACAAATCCAATTCACAAGAATATATACAATCCATCATTAAATGGACATAATTCATAAGTCTAATTTGTTCCACAAGTCCAAACTGTCCCACAAGGTAAGACCAATGTCAAATTCCATACATATTGTTATCAACGGCCTAGAGCTAACCTTTCAGTCTTACGAAGGTGTTGATACTGAGGATTTCTACCTAAGTCAGAATCTCGGTCATGGTAGGTGCCTTTGACGTGTACAATCTGGTCCAATATGAAGTTGCAAAGGTCGCCGACGAGCTATAAGAGTTGGTCATCCTTGTATGGGTCTCTTTTTATTTCTTTCTCTTCTTTCCACTACAAGAGAATAAGTTTCGGTTTAGTATTTCATATCATGTGCGAAGTTTTTATACTACGGGTGAAGATGTTCAAACTTACCCTTAAGGAGTGTCTTCTGTATGCACCGGTGTTACTCATTATAGATTCATAGAACATACATAGTATCCACAATGTACACTCACAGGCGTCTGCTTGGGGCACTGTGTGTTTTGCATATGAAAATGTTAAGTAATGCTTTTGACAGTCATGTAATGGAGTACTAAAGTAAGTTACACTTACCGCACATAGTGTTTTTATAGCCAGCCTTTCCTTCCTTACTGGATCATGCCTTCCGTGATGTTTATTGACATAGAACCTGAATGCACTGTTCGAATTATTTTAGCAAATACAACTTGTTAGTATCCAAAAGTGAACGTTATAAGTATGTATACAAACATATAAGCTAATGAGGATTGTCGATATGTGTAGGGGCATGGCCCTCGGCGTCCACAAGACAAGACATGGGCTGCACCATCAAAGGTGGCCAAGCCCACAAGATCAAGACTTACGGTGCACGGCACTTCTCGGCGTGCATCGCAAGGCTACAGTAAGATATTGTATAATACCAAATAGGATACTTTCCTTGTAACCCTATCTCTCCAGAGTATATAAGGAGAGGCAGGGGTCCCCTAGTCGATATCTATATACATCTCAATGCAATACACCAAAGACACATGACATAGGGTATTACGTCGATCAGACGGTCCGAACCTGTCTAAATCGCTATCTCTGCGCCTTGTGTCACCATCCGGTTCCTAATTACACGCACCCCCACCGATTCATCTACTACCGTGGGTATACCTCTCGGTAGACTGCCGATCAGATTTCGTCGACAATATGTATACGTCTTGAGAATCGATATGAAGTCTTTGTATGTCACCGGGTCCCTATCTATTGAATCAAAGACCCATGCCATGCTCCTCCCGACATCGATGCCTATACAAATCCAGTGGTTGCTGCATGAATTTAATCATAGAACTAGATAAGCTCTTTTGTATCGAATAAAATATATCGAACAAAGCTTTAAGTATAGAGTTGAACTTACTCGAAGTTGTATGGTAGCCATATAGTAGAGTGCCGTTGGAGATTTTTAAAAGCTAGGGCAATGTATGCCGAAACATTAAGGGACTCTTGCCTTAGTTTCTTCACACGGATGTCCTCTTTCTTCCAAAGGGTCTTTCCAGTAGTTAGCTCTTTGGCAACTAGTTTCCACTGTCTAGGGTAATTAAAATTTATTTATGTTATAGCTTGAGGGTCTATATACTCGGCTTTCACACTTGGCATTTGTTTTACAATGTGCACTTGCATTCTACAAATCACGGCGTGGGTTAGTTACAACAAAATCCAAAGATTACATTCATATCATATCGGGAGGGCAAGGACTTACAAGCACCACGTGCGAATTAGATTCATTTCCATTGCTCTGAGGTGAAAGCATGTCTGCATGTCATTGAAGTCAAAGATAATTTTCCTAGCTGGGCTTCCAAATGTGTCGGTGGGGAAGCATGCTTATATGAGGTCTATGCTCGTTAGGAGAACATGCAAGTACCAATCATGGAACCTTCTCATTCTAAGTGGTAGGCGCTGGATGTCCCGATTTGGTAGGAAGGGCTTGCCTCTTTCATATGTTTTCCGGCAATCCTTTGACCATTTGATGGCATCAACACTTGGATACTTCTTTGTTGTTTGGTGGACTTTGCTAGTGACGGCCTCCTCAGAAGCCCGTGTTGGGACTTTTTTAACTTGGTTCTCAGGCTTGAACTGGTCATGGGCATACCACTTGTGCACCAACGAGACGTCTTTCATCGGAACATAAATTGGCCTTATGGTGATTGGATGCTTCTTTCGAAGTTCCCATTCAGGCACGTCCTCATCTTCTTGTGCATCACTTTCTTCAGGAGGCACTCGTTGTTCATGTATCGGCTGCGCTTGTTGATAAGACTGTGGCATCTCATCATGCACTTGCTCGGTACGAGCTGGAGAAGGTTGTGGCTTATCAGGCACATGCTCGCTAGGAGGCGGGGAAGAATGTGGCATCTCAGGAATGTGGTGGTCACAAGACGGTGAAAATATCTCCCCGACCTCAACAACTCACTCCAAATTTGAGAGAGGAGGAGGCGGCGAAGAAGCAGTCAATATAATATCCCGTTTGTGCCAGAGGATGAACTGCCCCATTACGTCTTCGAGTAACACCAGCCCCTTGGGAGTTGCGTAGTCTATCCTCCACTGCATGAACTCGAGCTTCACGGTATGCACCTCGCCCCTAGTGTAGTCCGGCGATATCTTATTATTGTGGTGTAAGCCACCGGGAGGATGTGCCACACCCATTGCCACCTCCATCACAATGTTCTGCCGGTCGCTGAGAAACACCAAGGTGCAACTAGTTAGTTCTCGTATGCGATCGACGGGGGTTGTGGCTGCAGTGGAACCTTGGCTGCTAGGAACTTCCGGAGGGCTGCCAACTAATGTCAGTTCTCTCGGCGGCACCATTAATGTCCGTGGCTCCGTAACAGTCCTTGCTCCTCCAGCGCCTTCATAACTAGAGCCTTCACTTGGAGCTCAAGATTAGCCTCCCGGTCTCTGCCATGTTTCTTGTATATGTGCCTGTCCTCTTTGAATCCATGCTTCCAGGTCATCCTTTTCCCTAGCCCCCTAGTGCGGCCTGTGTGCTCGTTGTTTCCTAAGCTAAGGCTAATATCGTCCCTCTCTTTGGAGGGATTGAATGAGCCCTTCTCCTTGTCTTTCACATATTTCAGTATCCTTGATACTGCCTCTTAGGTCTTCGGCTTATCAAACTTAAGATTACCGTCGGATGATTTTGTACTCCTCGCATATATCCAATTTCTTGAGCGTACCTTCAAATTCTTCACATCGATATTCCCAAAAGCTGCGGCCTCCTTGTCCATCTTCCTGAACTGCTCTTCCTTAGCATAGTAGCCACCGGGGCCTAGATGATGGTGGTGTTTGTTCCTCTTTGCCAGCTCGGTGTTATGGGCACTAAGCTCCAATGCCTCCGGTAAAGTCTTCTAAGCCACGAGCTCCTCCCATTAACTAGGAGTTATGTTACCGAGCTCGTTGAAGGGAGTTAACCCTTTTGGATATACTTCTTGTTGAGCTTCGACCTCCAACGTCAGAATGACTCTCCCATGATCTTGAAAGTATTTTTTTACCAATTCTTGCTTACCCTCTGGAAATCTAAAATTGAGCTTCAGCTGCTTATCCCATAGTTCATCATTTTTCTTCTCTGGTACCTCTTTCTAGTTAGGGATTGCTAGGTTCAATTTATCTCTTATTGGGGCCCCGATCGCATTACAGAATCGTCCTCTGAATTCCTTTGGCTCAAGAATCTCCTCTGCGGGCTCGACCTCCGTTATCACATAGCATGCCTTATCTGGATATTGGTTTGCTTTTCTATCCCCTCATTTGCTCTTTGGCTTGGTAGTCGTGTTCGTGGTTGTGTCTTGAGATTGTGGAGCAGAGGCCTCAATGTCCGTCTCTGTGGCTGTTGCCTCTGCTCTCCTTTCATCTACTCCGTCTTGTCTGGCGAGATGTCGCGGACATCGACATCGTCTTTTCTAAGTTTTAGGAGGGACCTGTATATACGATAGGTCAAAGTGTTAGCAGAGGTAACACAGCCAAAGCTTTAGTAAAATTTACAAGCTAAGGTTGTATCCCTACCTCCTCGTTCGGGTCAAAATCCTTGTCCAAATCTTCCTCCGTTGGCCTCCTTCTGGCTTCACATAGGAAAGGATCCTCAGGACTTACATATCCCTCTTCTGAGTCCTTGTCGTCGTCGTCTTCATCATCATCATTCTCTTCTTCTTCGTCTTCAGCAGCCTCTCCTACTCTTCCCTCTGCCCCCCCTTCCTCCTCGTCACACTGCTCCTGAGTAAGCATCACTTCTAGATTATTTTCTAACTCGTTATCAAACTGCTCCTGAGTAAGCTGGTCCTCTAGTGCTTGCTCTTCATAGATTGGCTACTCATCATGCTCGGGGCATCGGGCTGCACTGTCTGCTGTCCGCGACATTATTTCGTGCTTTGTTCTAATAGATGCAAGAAAGTGTGCTTTAGGTACGCGAGAAGGTATAAGAAATCAAAAAGGTCTATAAAACAAATTAGTCCTATAAAACAACAATATATAAAAAAACAAGTAGTAGCAGCAGTAGAGGCCTCAGAAACATGTCAATCATCATTTGATCATGAACTTGGAGTATCAAGGCATCATAACAGAGAGAAGAGAGGAGAAGGTAATGTAGGGGCGGCTGATAAATATGCCAAGTTCCTCACAAGTTCTTGATCATCAGCTCATATTCCATATAATGTATGGACTTGGACAATTTCATCATCGACAAAACAAAGGAGAGGAGAGGGGAGATTTGGCAAAAAAAAGCAACAGCTGCTTAGCAAACATAGAGCAGCAGCTGATGGCAAAAATAGCCAAAAAAAACAGCAGCATTGGTCTCATTATTAGCAGAAAATCGATGAACTAGTGACCATATATATTACTGACCATATAACAGACTGCTGCCACATGGTTGGAAGACCCCTACAGATCCACCAAGCAACAGCTGCTTAACAAATATATATATGTTCACTCTTAACAAACATAGAGAGAAGAATAGTAGAGTACAGAGGAGTAGGAGTAGTAGAGTAGAGAGGAAAAGAGTAGTAGAGTAGAGAGGAGTAGGAGTAGTAGAGTAGAGAGGAGAAGAGAGAAGAGAGGAGTAGGAGTAGGAGTAGTAGAGTAGAGAGGAGAAGAGAGTAGATCTGCATATCATTTAACACAGCAGCAGTGTGGGTGCTCATTCTCTACAAATCACCAAAGGAGCAGCAGCTGATGGAAAAAATAGTCAAAATGTTGCTTGCCAAAAAAAAGAGCAACTGCTGGCAAACATAGAAGTAGTAGGAGAGGAGAGGAGAAGAGTAGTAGAAGTAGCCGGACTAGTCCAAACAAATCAGCTGCTGCCTGCCAAAAAACAGCAGCATTGGTATACCAAGCCATCCTAGTTTAGCGGCTCACAAGTATGGGGACATTTCATCATTATAGCCGCTACCTCAGCATAAAAAGTTTCACATCATTGCATATGCCGCTGCCTCATCACATTTTTTTAGAAGTTTAAAAAAATTCATCATTGCAAATGTCACAAAGTTTAAGAACATGCAGCTAATGCTCACAAGTAGGTAGAGTAGTAAGCAGCAGCCAGCCACCACAATAGTAGGTAGAGTAGTAGTAGGAGGAAGTAGTAAGTAGGTAGAGCAGTAAGCAGCAGCCAGCCACCACAATAGTAGAAGAGTAGTAGAAGAGTAGACAGGAGGCGTTGATAGGAGGCGTTTTATGACTCGTGCATTGTTCGGGGGACACTGCTTGTAAGGTTCTACCAAAAGGCCATGGGGGCATGGTGGTTAGAGTACAGCTCAAATGGTTCAACCTTCCAGTCTTACCATACATGAGCAATGCAAATCTGGGTGTGATCTCGAACAAAATACACTTAGCTCTGCAGCTCGTCTGTGTATGGATATTTTGGTGGTGTCTTGTTACCCTTACCTGGCAGGGCAAATGCTGAAAAAAGGCAATAAAAATTTCCTTTCATAGTTCAGTGAGTAGCTAAGCTCTCTACACCTCGGACAGTTTCCTGCCTGGAATTCTGTTATTATGATTTGTTTAGAAGTTGACTATAGACACCTTATATTTCTTTAATAATATTCCTGGCCACTTGCAGTGTACTTTGGTTAAAACTTTGACTATTTGGTATGATGTGAAAATATCAGCATGGTGGCTCTTGCGATGCAACTACATACGCAGACACAACGAATTTCTTTTTCAATGTCAATGTGGACAATTTTGAAGAAGCCTTAGATAGGCAAGTTTCTTGAGTAGTATTTTGTTCTCAGTTTATCTATGTATGTTGGATAAGCTTCTGAGTTATGTTCTGCATTACTGCATGGTTGTTCATTGAATAAAAATGTGGTTATTCCTGATGCACAGATTTGCTCAGTTCTTCATTAAGCCACTTATGTCACAGTATGCTGTTCTTAGAGAGACAAAAGCTGTTGATTCTGGTGAGCAGTTGTTTTGTGCATGGTGACTCTACTTGCATTTGACAAGGCATATCCCTCTATTTGTATTCCAAATAAAATAAATAGTAATCCCTTGTTTCCAAAATGTAAGTCATTTTAGTTTTCCCCTAAATCAAACTTCGTTATCTTCGATGAAGTTTACAGAAACATGCACCTGACATCTACAATATCAAATAAATGCACTACCAAGACATATTCCATGGTGAATTTAACAAAACTAATTTGATGTTGCAGATGTTAGTGTATTCTTCTATTAACTTGCTCAAATTTAAGTTTGACATAGTGCAAAATTAAAATAACCTTATGTCTCAAAGCAACTAGCTTTGATGGCTTATTATTTTTACCTAGTCTGAGCTAACAACCCTCAAACTCTGTAATTTGCAAATGTTTTATTTGCAGTAAAGAGATCCACAACATGTCTAATTTTTCTATTTTATTGACCTTACAGAACACAAGAAAAATTTGTTGTCTGATGGCTGGAGAATGGATCAGGTACTTGGAAGTTCAGCATTGTCAGTTAAAGATACATCAGATAATAGTTCTATGTCATCTCTCTATCAGAAACATCAATCAGTAGTGCATAGAGGCATTTTTTAGTATAGGACTACATGGTTTCAACCGTTTCTCCTCCATGCTCGTACACTTTTAGTCCGTTTGGTTGCCTATATATGTCAGAACCAGGCTCTGTAGATGCAACTTCAATGTGTTTGGTTGTCTGCACCGGAGTCTGAACCTGGCTCCCCAGATGCAAAATGTAGCTCACAGCCTAGCCCACCAGATACTGATTTCATTTGCGTTTCTGGCGAGCCAGACTCGCATGGTGCAGCGCAAAATTTTTAATGATGCTATTAACATGTGATTAATGTGTATTAAGCGATATTACTGTATTTTAAAGTAGATTAAGATATAAAATTGGGCCATTAGAGTGTAGCTACACAAGTTAAATATTATAAGATTACTTGTTTATCAACTTTTATTTTATACGGTATGGCTTTATGCGGACCACCAAACACTATCTTTTGTCAGCCAGGCTCTATAGTGCAGCCGACCAAATAAGGATAGCTTGTACCACCGTAGCCTGCCCCGCACGGGCCTGGTTCCCAAACAGTCTACCGAGAGATATGCCTACGGTAGTAGATGAATTGGTAGAGGTACGCGTGATACAAACTAGATGGTAATACAAGTATCAAGACACAAGATTTAGACAGGTTCAGCTGTCAGTATGACGTAATACCTACATCCTATGTTCCGATGTATTGCATTGAGATATATGGAGATGTCGACTAGGGGACCCCTGCCCCTCCTTACCTACTCTGGAGGGGTAGGGTTAAAAGAAAAGTATCCTATTTGGTATTATACAATATCTAATAAATCACATGTGGCGGAACCGCCTAATATAATGCCTCCCAGGAGTACTTGTCTTACATTAGACACTAAGTACTCAGGAGAGGATACTAAACTACGCAGTTCCGTCGATCACACCACAAGGGAGAACTCAAAAATCCACATTTTTCCATCAGGTTCATAAACGACAGAATAAAGCTTACAATATTCTTAAGTCATTTCTTACATCACTTTATTACAGTAGTAGAAATGACATCACTTTATTACAGTAGTATAATATTACCTCATTGATTATAACAGCGAAATATAACAATGTTATTATGGTTACAGAGGAAGCAAAGATTAATTTAATGACATGGTGGAGCATTAATGTAGTGGACATTTATGTACAAGAGATGCTAGTGGATTTTACATCTTTTTCTTATAAAAAAACTTTTAGTGAGGGTTATAAATAAACACTGCGGGCGTAGCGTGAAGGAATGCTCTCTGAGCCCACCAGGAGGTTTCCACACATAAAAGTCAGCTCTAAATATCCTCCGATCACCTGCAACAGGGGGAATAAAGCCCTGAGTACTCGATTGTACTCAGCAAGACTTACCCGACAGGAGGAAAATAAAAGACTCCAAGGATGTGCAAGGCTTATTTGGCTTGTGGGTTATTGCATCTGCGGAAGCACCGTATATTCAATTTTATTAGCAGCCATCATTAGTTCATTAACTAACCATTCTACGTAAGCACCTATACTCCTTTCAAGCAGATGGTGAGCAATCAGAACCATTTTATCATCTTTCATATTTCAGTTCCTACTACGGTGCTAGACCATAGCCAAGTCGTACCGTCTCATGGAAATGATGATTCACGAATCAATGTATCCTAGCTGGGTACCCCGAAACATACGCCTCGCTTGTACCCCAGGCACAAAAAAGACCAACCCATTCCACTCCTGTCAAGGAGTCTAGATCCCCGTCTAAACTTGGAATCCAAGCCCCCACACTTGAGACCCGGTCTCAGTATGGTGCTTAGACCTCCACATTTCCCCGCCTCCAATCAGTCGGTCTGGAAAGAGCCGAAACCCACAACAAGAGCGTAACGAGCCTTCCCACTCCCATAAGCAAGTATGTGCTCAGGATAATAAGTCTGTGACCTGACTACCATCCACAGCAACAGACGGTCCTTAATCGACACAGGCGGAACAAGTGTAATTCGAGCCTCGCTCGAATGCCTAACCAAGTCCAGATCCAAAGTATTATTCCGTCCGGTCTCCAATTATTATTCATATATATATTCCATATGATAGTAATATAATAACAACAATAATATCTTTCGTATCTCTCGCGAGTGACATGTAATCACTCGACTTCTACCGGGTCCTATAGCAGAGCAATCTACACGATCCTAACATACTAACAGGACTCATAGGATAAGGATATATATATATATATATATATATATATATATATATATATATATATATATATATATATATATATATATATATATATATATATATATATATGCAAGTGGTTTCATTCAACTCCTTAAAACTTAATACACAAGCATAAAATAAAGTGCAGAATAATAGAGGTTATGCACCGGGGCTTACGTGCGTAAGATATAACCAAAAGTTAGCATTCCATCATAGTGACACGATCATTAAGGCACCATCTTTTCTGCTACTTCGGTCAACTCCATGATCCATTGTTGTTGCTATTATGATATACGTAGATGCAATATAGAGACGTTGTTTACACCAAAAATTGGCCGGCCAAAAAATATCATTGGCAAGGAATGACACGAGATGCATCACGTACATGTAGGAAAGGTTAGGAAATATTATGTAATATATTTTAGGAGAAGCCTAACGTCCAAGACCTCTTCGCGTGAAGATAAGGGAAATGCAAGGAAAGTCGGAAGATCAAGGAAAATAAACGCGTCATGACGAGAGAGAGTTTTTGGAGAATTTGCTCATGCACAGCTGATTATTATATTCGGCCACGTACGGTTGCAAGTTTGGGAGCATTATGATAACGGAGATATTTATTATCCAACGAGATTAGCATCATGGCCAAAATATTTCATTATTCATGCATGACGTGATCGGGATTCTTGCTGGTTTCATGTGCCTGAAATACATCAAGAAATCTGTTTTGTACAGACCAGCCTGGGAACGAGTCCAACATATTGAAAAGGGAACACATCTCCAAGCTCCAGGCGTGTCACGTTACTTGCCTTAATCTTGATGGTGTGCATGCGTGAAGAAAAGGAAAGCTAGCTGGGATCGAGAGTTGGCTTGTACGTGCGTGAAGAAGATTAAAGGAAGCTGGACAAATAAATAAATAAACGTTCGTATCAATTGGATGAGATGGCTTGCATCCGGCGTGAAGACTAGCTGCCACATGAGGCATACTGGACAGCTGGAGTTGCACGTGATCAGGAAAGTATTTTGCTATTTGTTTATTTGGACCAAGGACGCCTGGCCATATTAGTGCTGGACTTAAATATCATGCATAGCCAAATCAGTTAGGGAATATATTCGGCTTGTACGCAAAGGAACCTTCCATGTACGTACAAGAGTCTAGGCCTTGTTTAGATGCCATTCAAATTCCAAGTTTTTTCACTCTCTCTCCATCACATCAATTTTTAACCGCTTGCATGGAGTATTAAATGTAGGTAAAAAAATAACTAATTACACAGTTTAATTGAAAATCACGAGATGAATCTTTTGAGCCTAGTTGGTCCACGATTGGACAATATTTGCTAAATAAGACGAAAATTGTACTATTCATCGGGTTCACTTTTTTTTCGTAATCTAAACGAGGCCCTATTCTGTATTGCGAGTACCAGGCACCCCTATAAATATAAAGGGATATGATCAATTGCAATTATCCACATATCAATCAAAATTGATCTTTACTTTTTCGGCTTCACGCTAATCCTTATGAGTAGGAGTAATGTAGCTTTTCGGCGAGTTCTTCAGCAAACAGGGCTGCATCGACTGATCGACCTCCAGCTTGCTTGTAAGTACCGTCACGACTTATATTGTGCTTGTAAAGCTGCATCAGCCGATTGATCTTTTGTGAGCCATAATATAAGTTTGTTATCGATCCGTATCATAGTTTGTAAGGCTGCATCAGCTGATTGATCTCTTACGAATCATAATATAGATCAAAGTTATTGATCTTGTGTTAAATAACTTATTGTTTAATACAATATCACCAGTTATCGAATCTGCTAAGATTAGTAATACTTTCCTTGCTGTTTTTGGTTGATTCACCAGTTATCGATTTTGCTATAATTAATGTTTTATTAATTATAATAAAATCACTCGATTAAGATAGAGATAGATCGGCATCATATCATCTTAATTGGTCGTCTTCTGATCTGGTCATGTTCCAAATCTTATAATCGATGACTTAATTCTGCTAGATCGGTTGTTTTATCTCTATTTCAGTCAAACATAGCATGTATCCAAAGACGTGTTTCAATCTTGAATAAACTCACTAGTTAATGAGATCTAATCTAACGACACTACCATAGCTGCATCAATCCGGTCGAACCTCACTGGTAAGACTTTAGATCATAAATTATCGATTAGTGGTTTTGTTCGTGATCGAGATATGTACTCTGTTTGTTTGCTATGCCTGCATCGACTGTTTTAGCCGACTGCCTATGCTCTCACACATATAGCATGCTTTCATGAATCTGTCAACATATAGATAGTTTTATAGATTCTTTGGCTTTAGTTTGTTATCATTATCATAGCTGTATCGATCCGGTCGAACCTCCCTGTTGATGATAATAGATTGGATTCAGATTGTTTATGAATTTATTTATGGTAGACAATCGATTTGTTCGCATGTTATATCATTTCTCGTTAAACTTATCGGCTTAATGCTTTACACTAGCCCGTGCTTTACTGATACGCAGGATATCGACCATTTAGTTGATAGCACCATTGAATCGGCTATTTGGCCATATATTGGAACTGTCTGGTGCAACACCGACATGTTCCACCTTAAACCACTGATTATTCTCTCATTGTCAATTGCAGGGTCAAATTGACTGGCACGCCTTCGGTCTCAAAACCGACCGATCCTGTGTTTGAAGCCAAGTAGATCTCCAGTTCAGATCGTCCGGCTTGCTGTGTGTTGGCTGCATCGCCATATTTTTGCGCCAACAGACGTAAATAATCAACGATAATTGCAACTCTAAAATACGATTACGCTCCGCAAGCCAACGAGCTAGCTTTAATGACTAACATACCAGTATACTTATCTACATCATCAAGTAAGGCTTTGTCTCAAAAAATGTTTTAGTTCTAAAATCTCAAGGTGTTTTGGCATTTTATTGATTAAATATATATTTTCAAACTATGGCTCATTTAGCTACCTTAGCAAACAAATTATTATCAAGCTACAAAATTTACAGTGAGCATCTAATAATGTTAAGAATTTACTATAAAAGTTTTAGAGCCAACACTATCACCAATTTTTCACAAAAATTCCTTCAAGTTTATATCTGAACAATATTAAGCATCTCAAATTAATTAGATCACTCCTGAAAATATTATAAAACAATGTGAACAAAATATACTAGCAGATAGATCATGATTTTAGGAACTTAACAAAATTAGTTTCATAATTTTTGGCCAACTACACAAATTTATATTGCATTTACAAATTTGCCTTAGAAACTAAATTAGAAAAATACTTTAGAAAACAAAAAGGGCCGGTGGCAAGCATTCAGCCCAGCAGCCCAGCTTGGCCCAACGCGGGATACGGGCGCGCGTAGCAAGCCAGCCTAGCAAGCGGCCCAACATGGGATCCCTCGTGCTCACTGGCTATTTTGCAGAAAAGATCTTGATCTATCAACTTATTTCGTGGCACTATGCGCACTATTCCTACCGTCAGTAATCTTACAACCAAACTCTCATATGTTTTCAGCTTTACCACGGGAAGATCCCTAGAACCCCCGCGCGTGGCGGCGCGGTGGCCGACGGCATAAGGTGGTTACGTCGGGCAAACTAGGCTCGCTACGACGGAAGTAAGGGGCCGATCACCATCTACGGCTAAACGCGTAAGGATGGGTGGTGGTTAGGGGCTCAGAGACGCATTGGCGCGAGTTGCAGTGGCGAGCGGCTATCCATAGCTGTGGCGTGATTGTTCCAATGAGCTAGAGCAGCTAGAAGACTAACGAGTAAGCGGGTGAGCATAAGGAGCTTACAGCGAGCTCGTTCGAGTTGATGGTCCAGTCAGCGGCGGCCCGAGCAGAGCTGGCCACATGCGACCGAGCGGGGCGGCGGCGCTCCATGATGGACATCGTCGCATCACCCCACCGTCATCGAGCACCCTGGCCAAAATAGCACGAGCACCGGATGGAGGGAGTCAAGGCGAGTTCGGGGTTATGAGCAATTGAACTGCTATTGACCCTACAAGCCTTACCCCCAAACCTCTCAGCACGGCAGCGTTTTGAAATGCTAAATTGGCAGTCGGTAGCGCTTGGCCGGGCATGGGGAAGATGGGGCGCCTAGTTGCCTTCTTATGCCACTTACTGGTGTGATGAATCATGAATCGAACTATGAAGCCCTGAGCTAGGCGAATGCCATGGAGAGGACACCCGAGCGAGGGCGAGCGGATTAAGACGGGGTGGCTCCATTCAATGGTGGTAGCATGAACATGTGCACACCGGTGGCGGTTCAAAGGGCTTGGCACGACCGCTTGAATGGAGCGGCAAAACCTGAGCGGGGCTCACCGACGTTGGCTAGCGGGACAGGGCGAAGCAGGGAGGCGTCATCGTCACCCCAAAGTTGGGGTCAGTTGACCCAGACGTGGCGAGCGGTGACATAGACTCGCTGTAGGTGAATCATAGGGCAGGGCGACTGCCACGTAGCCATGGCAACAATGGCCCCGACCTCGGCCCGACCCCACGCGCGGATCAATGATCCAGATGGCGCGCGCCTGCAGCGATAGCGGGGGCACCTGACAATAGCATCGTGATGATGCCACGCCATGTGACCACACAATGACTACACCGGCATAGCGCAGTGGTAGCCCTCTGGCACGGCGTAGTGGGGGCAGTAGCGCGGCAGCGAGGTAGGGCAGCAACGCGACGGCTAGCAGCTCAGGGCGATGACAGCGGCCCGCTGGGGCTAGCCACGGCCAACCCATGGCTAGACAGGCCGACCAGGCTCGGCACCACGGCGCGTGAAATGCTGCCAGCCGCACGACGTCGAGCAGCCATGCGAGGTGACCGTGCGCACGAGCCAGGCATACGACGTGCACAAATTTTAAAGTGCGTCTAAAAACTAACCTAACACAGTTGAAGCCAAACTACCCCGACCATGCTAACGAGGGGACATTAGTCTACCATAAGGAGCAAAAATATAGCATTGGCCTTTAACTAGATTTTCCAAAATTAATTCACCAACATGGCATTGTCACACTATTTTCAAACTTAAAATTTCTTCCAAGTCTTGAGCTGAATTTGACTTCAAGTTCCATTTCCAAGCCATTAGAAATACTAGCTAGTCATATTATTTTTCTACGGCAAGAGTTACATTGTCATCTACAAAGTTTGTACTTCAAACCTTATTTAGGTGTCACACACATGTTCTATAATACTTGTGCTCAATAAAAATTGGTTTTTCACCCTACTTGACATAACATGAGTTATCGAATAAATTTCCATTTAACATTCTTATTGCTCATTTTAGGCTATAAGAAATTTATCAACACCTTCTATCACATGCATTACTACATAAACATGATGCTCATGACATAATTTAGTAGTTTGTTTAGGGCATAACACCGAGGGTGTTACATCACATCTTCTTGTAACCTTGCGGGCACGACGACCAGTGTCGTACGTCGCACGCCTTGATCTTGTGGGATAGGCCACCTTTGATGGTGCGTGTCGATGAAATATGATCGACAGTCTACCCAGGGGTATGCCCAAGGTAGTAGATTGTCGGCAGACAGATGCGCAAGCCACAAACAAGATGGTGACGCAAGACACACAAGGTTTTATCCAGGTTCGGCCGCTAAGAAGGCGTAATACCTACGTCCTGTGTCTGATTGTATTGTTGTATGTCAATGAGAGATGTTTTTTAGAGGGGTCCCCTGCCCGCCTTATATAGTCCGGGGGGCAGGGTTACAGATCTGGAAACTAATCCTAGTCAGTTACAATTGCCATAGGTGACCGGATAAGGATTCCTATTCTAACCGACCAAGATCTTGCTTGATCGCTAAATCTGTCTTGACTCCTTGCGTGGGACTCCGAACTGGTTGGCCGGGCCGCACGTCGTCTTTTGGTGGACCGAACCCACTGATCCGGGCCGGCCCAATCTTAGCCGTAAGGGTATAGGGGTTAATACCCCCACAGCTAGTCCCCGAGCACCATGTGTTATGCTGCGACACACCACTTTAACCTTCTCCGAATAGTAAAGCTTGAGTCTTTGACATTTCTGACCACCGTTATTACCGAAGAAGTAGGTTGTCCGAAGAATGTATGGTGCTCTTAAGAAAAAAGAAAAAGATTTCCATCCTGTGAAGTGTGCCCACTTGTATTGCTGAAAAGAAATGTAAGTGAATCTTGAAGCGTAGCATCCTTGATCATCATAGGCGTAGGGGTCGAAAAACAAACACATTCACCGCAAGGTAAAGTGTGCCCACTTAGTCCCCGAGCCTGGTAGTAGGTGACGTAGGCACGTGGTGCCAGAGTCTAAAAAGAATTCCCAGTTAAGTTGAGAACCCAATCGTCGTACAGGCAATACAAGATGCACCGGCAGGTGCATCGTACCGATGTAGTCCCTGGGCTTGCTGGAAGGCGAAGTACAAGCCTTGTAGCAAGGTCTAAATAAATGTCTCTCAACTGTATGTGAGTACAAATCACATGTAGCCGAGGAGAAAGATCTCCGAGCAGTGGTCAGGACAATTCCCGAGCACAATAGTAATCCATTTGATCAATCAAAGCATTAGGGTCGATTAAATAAACACATTCACCGTAAGGTGAAGTGTGCCCACTTAGTCCCCGAGCCCGGTAGTAGGTGACGTAGGCACGTGGTGCCAGGGTCTAAAAAGAATTCCTAGTTAAGTTGAGAACCCAATCATCGTACAGGCGATACGAGATGCACCGGCAGGTGCATCGTACCGATGTAGTCCCCGGGCTTGTTGGAAGGCGAAGTACAAGCCTTGTAGCAAGGTCTAAATAAATGTCTCTCAACTGTATGTGAGTACAAATCACATGTAGCCAAGGAGAACGATCTCCGAGCAGTGGTCAGGACAGTTCCCGAGCACATTAGTGGTCGGAGCAGTCCCCAAGCACGGTAGTGGTCGGGGCAGTCCCCGAGCACGGCAGTGGTCTGTGTAGTCCCCGAGCACGGCAGTGGTCTATGCAGTCCCCGAGCACGACAGTGGTCTAGGCAGTCCCCGAGCATGGCAGTGGTCTAGGCAGTCCCCGAGCACGGCAGTGGTCTGGACCATCCTTGAGCACAAGACATGCAGCGAAAAAACGAACGCCGCTTGTACTATTATTTGGTGTATTTATTTATCTTCTTACTCTGTCAAGTCCAATCGTACACGTCTGGTCAAAAAAGCAGACAGGTACAGCACGTCATACTGTCTTCTTGCCCTTTCTAGCAAACAGTCGCTTGGCACCTGTAAAGAGGTGCGTCAGTGTGGGCCCTCTCACACTAGCAACGAAGAGGCACGTACACTGGTAATGAAGGGGCGCGTTTATTGGCGTAGATCTCGAGGTTGTGAAAACAACCATCTGCGGCGTGTGCGCACATCTCCCAAGAATCTCGGGCGGACGAAATGATGGAACTCTTGGTTATTTATAATATAGAACTGGTAAGTTATTTTTTACCAACCCCCATTATCATTCGCCACCGCAGCCTTCTTCTTCCTCTTGCCAAACCCTATTCCTCCAAAATCATCGCCCATCACCCCTCCACCGTATCCACCCCATTAGCAAGCATAGATTAATGGCGAAGAAAAATGCCTAGAAGAAAGCCAGAGTCATGGCGAAGGAGTGGTGGAAGTCAAGGAGCAATGATCAGACCATCGAAGACCTCGTCACTATGGGAGTGCTCCATAATAAGACACTCGCGGGATGGCGTGCACCGGAAGGAGAAAGCTACCCCGATCTACAACCAGGTGAGATTGTGGTTTTCGAGGATTTCTTCAAGCGGGGTTTTGGGGTTCCAGTGCACCCTTTCCTCCAGGGGCTCTATTTGTACTACGAGATTGGGATTTGCAATCTACATCCCAACTTGATTCTTCTTGTCTCCACCTTCATCCATCTTTGCGAAGCATATGGTGGCTTCCAGCCCTATTTCAACCTCTTTCGCCATCTGTTCTGTCTGCGGAAGAAAGGGAGCGGCGGCTCGAAGATAGCCGGAGGCGTATATCTCAATCTACGCGACGGGATGAAGGCCTAGTACTTGCACTGCCCTTGGAACACATCGCTAGACGAATGGTACAAGAAGTGGTTCTACGTCCATGAAGAGCCGAACATGATCACCTTGTGCGATGTGGGGTTCATTCCGAAGAAGAAAAATAGCTGGTCGGAGAAGCCTGAGCACTTGGAACAGATTGCAGAACTGCTCGGGATGATCCCATGGGGGAAGCTAGATGGTCCAAGCATGGTCGGAAACTTCATCCGCCGAAGGATCTAGCCCTGCAAGAGGAGGGTACATCCTGGCTACGAATACCTGGGGAGCGCAGATCCAATGAGGACCAGAAAAGAGGCGCTTGACAAGATCGAAGTCAAGGCCAGGATTGGGGAGCTATTCAACTTAGCGGATCCCAATTATGCTAGGTTAAACAACATCGAGCACGCCTTCAAGCTGGCTCGACCTCCCCCAAAGGTAAATTATGCTTCCTTGTACCTGTAGAGTTATGTTGTAACAAAAATTGACTGTGTTGTCGCCTTTATGTTTCCCAGAGTAATGGTCATGATAGGGCATCAGTGTTCGTGTCTCCACCCCCTAGTGTGGATTGGCCGCAAGTTGCCGGCCCAACCCCCCAGACCAGTGCCAGGGCTGAAGACGTCGACTGGGCCATACTTGGGGTTGGAGAGGAGGCAACGGCCAGGGCTGCAGGCAAGCGGTCGGCGGCCAACAAACGTCGTCAGGCCATCTTCCCTCTGTCGGATGATGAAATAGAGGATGCAGACATCTTCTGACTCATCCCTCGAAAGAGGAGGAGACAACTGGAGTCGATGGAGCAGGGTGGCTCCTCTGTGCCAGCAGGGATCGCATCACCGTCCACTGCAACACAGAGGACAAGCGGCAAAGGGGTCGAGCGCCAGGCCCTGGCACCGGTACTAGTCATGGAAAAAGACCCAGTGGAACCCACCGAGCATGTGGAGCAAGCACGGTCGAAGAGACGCTCCTTCGTCATGTCATTCCGTGCTTCCAAGCTGTAAGTATTTGCAACCTTGATGTAAGCTTACAATTTGTATTGAATACTATTGTCTTCTAAACTTATCTCTGATATATTAGGTCGGCGTCCACCGAAAATCCCGACCAGCTAGCCGAGTGCGGCACGGCTTCACCAGCAATGGCGGAAAGAACTGCCCAGCAGCCGGATGTGGAGGAACCTATAGAAGAAAATCCACCAGAACCTCAGCAGATGAGCGGCTAGACGACAGTCCCCGAGCAGCTAGTTGAGGAGAGAGCCGAGCCAAGTACAAGTGCTCCGAGCACTACCCCTGCTGAGGGGGATACTTCGGCGCCAAGGGGACCGGACAAAGCCAAGGAGCAGCAGCCAGAGGTGGCACAGAGCACGCTTGTCGATGCTATGGCTCGTGGGAAAGCCATAGTGGTCGCAGAGACTACATACTCCAGACCAGCGCCGCCTCCTGAACAAGAGGCCGAAGAGGACAAAGTAGAAGAGATCCTGGGCCGTCCCCAAGACAAACGACAACATGTATATGTGTCGCGCTGGCGGAACGACGAGTGGGTTATGCATGAGGAAATCCCAGAGGTCGAAGAGACCCTAAAAGTTGAACGAGCGGCAAAACGGCTGGTGACAGAAGTTCAGGTATATTTGGCTTGACCACTTGATCCTGCTATTTAGTCGAACTATCTGACTTAGCTTGTTTATATGCAGGACTTGATGAAGACCACAAGGTACCGAAAGAGGTGCTTCGACCAAGTTGAGGGAATCATGGCAAACAATAGAGAACTGGCGGCCAAGGTGGAACGCTTGCGCCGCCAGCTTGAAGCCGCCGACCAGGAGAGGACAAAACAAGATGCAAAAAACTAGAACCTAGTCGTCCAGCTCAGTAACAAAGAGCAGGAAAAACAAGTAAGTTGTCATTTTATCACAGCAAGTGCATGACACGCGTTGTTGCATTGTTGGTAGTGACAGCTGTAGCGCAGGCTTAGAAGCCGAAGTAACCCGCCTCCAAGAGGAGAATAACCGTGTGACCGCAGAGTGTGGTCGCTTGAAGGAGGACAACGAGAAACTGGCGCGCGACCAGTCTCAACTCCGGGACCGCACAACTAAGATGAAGGAGGAACTGAAAAGTAAGTGTTCTAGACCACCTTGCTCATTCTGTTGCCCGCCCTATCTTGTCATGCCGTTACATTCTGATGTCTTGTACGGTTTGCAGTTTTAAAAGTCAATGCCAAGAAACATCTAGAAGATGTGATTAAAGATCGTGACGGCTGGAAGGCGTGATGCCTAGAGACCACCGAGGATCAGGACACATGGAAGAACCAGTGCCAGGAAGTGGCAACTGGCATTTTGCCCGTCCTCGACCTTATCGATCCGGCGCTTATAGAGGAAGCGCCAAGGACGTTGCAGTTCGGACTGGTCGAGAGGTGCCGAAAGGCATGGAGTTGGTTCCAAGAGTTCGTGAAGGAGGCGAGTGAGTACACGGGTGCACATGTGCTAAGCATGGTGCATGCCCACTACCCCCTGATCGATCTCGAGCGCCTGGAGGCTGGGTACCCGAAGGAGGTAGACCCAGACAAGGCTGAGGAGCTTCAGATGGCCCAGCTGGACATGTCGTCAAAGATAATTGGCGATATTAACCTGTGTGGAGGTGGGACAGCACCTGTACAGGGTGCACCATCGACAAGTTAGCTGGAAACGCCATCAGTTGCAAGCCAACCGACAAAGCCTGCGGTCTCGACCAGCTAGGCATCAGCAGGGCCATCCTCTTCAGCTCGACCAGCACAAGAGTCCCCGAGACTCAAGTAGGATATCGGAAGCAGCGAGCAGTAGGTGTCGCGCGCCCCGACCAGCCAATGGAATAGGCTTAGAGCTGTAGAAGGAGGACATAGTTGTGTTATTGTAAACTTGGGCCTCTTCAGGCAAGCTTGTAATAACGTAACTGTATATCATCATAAGCTTGTTTGCTTTGTATAAAACGTATTTAAGCTTGATACTCATGTTGGTGTAACTAAGTGAAAACATGTTAACGTTCTGTTTAGTTGTACCATTTTGCTCGACACGTCATCCCGAGAAGTTTGTACGGCCCTAGTTTGCCATGTGGTCGGAGTGTGAGGTGCGTGACCTATGCACACGTAGATGCGAACAAGTCAAACCAGGGGGGACCTGCCAATCACCTGTAACGTAGAGAACGGATCCCATGCACGTGTTGGGAGGAATCGGAGATAGGGCCTGCTCCAAAAACCATAGAAGGAATGGTGGTCGGCTTTTACTGGCTAAGTTAGAATAACCATAAAATTCGAAGTGACACATTAGAGTGGTCGGAGAAATCATAATAGCTTTATTGAAGTAAATCGAAAGTACAAAAGGAGTACATATCTTAGTGGTTATGCATAGAAACGTCTAAGCTTGTCGATGTGCCACGAGTTTGGTACGTCCGTACCGTCCAGGTGAGCTAACCTGTAAGACGTTGGTCATGTGACTTCTTTGATCATGAAGGGCCCCTCCCATGGGGTTGCGAGTTTATGGACACCAGCCTGGTTCGTCTTCCACTTCAGGACCAGGTCCCCGACCACGAAAAACCACTCTTTAATGTTCTTGTTGTAGTACCTGCGCAAAACAGCAAGGTATTTGGCCGTACATATACAAGAATCGAGCCGCTTCTCTTCTGCGCTATTCACTTCTAGCTCCCGTACTTCATTGACCTTGCCTTCATCGAAGTTTTCTACCTATGCTGATCTGAAAGCTATATCTGTTGGAGGACTGCCTCAGTGCCGTAAACCATAAAGTACGGTGAGACGCTGGTGTTACGACTGGGCTGAGTTCTGAGGCCCCAGACCATGGCGAGTAACTCTTTGAGCCATCTTCCGGGAGCTTTGTTGTTTTCTCTGTACATCCTCTTCTTCAATGCGTCCAAGATCATTCCATTTGCCCACTCGGCTTGTCCGTTAGCTCTAGGGTGCGCCACCGAGACGTATTTTACTACTATGCTTCTTTCATCGCAGAAGTCCTAAAAAGTATTCCCGGTGAACTGAGTGCCCAGATCAGTGATGACGCTATTGGGTATGCCAAAGCGATGGATGACCTGGTCGAGGAATGTGATAGCCTTTTCTGAGGATGCCTGTACCAAAGGCATGTATTCTATCCGCTTAGAAAATTTGTCGATCAGCACAAAGATGCATGTAAATTTTCTAGGAGCCGGTTTGAAGGGCCCGATCATATCCAGTCCCCAGCATGCGAAGGGCCAAGAGGATGGTATTGTCTAGATCTCATGTGCTGGTATGTGGATTCTCTTGGCGAAGAACTGACAACCCTCATAGTGGCGGACTAGCTTCTCTGCATCGGCTACTGCTGACGGCCAATAGAACTCTGCTCGGAAAGCCTTACCGACCAGCGTTCTCGAGGCTACGTGGTTGCCGTAGGAGCCGGAGTGGATTTGGTCCAGGAGACGTTCGCCGTCCTCCCGGGTTATACACTTCATCAAGATTTCCTCCTTTGCGTTCTTGCACCATAACTTGCCATTGACGAGCAGATACTGCTTACTGCGATGCATCAGGTGCTCGTTTTCTGTCCGATCAGTGTAACCGCTGCCATCTGTCAGGTACTTGATGAAAGGTTCTCTCCAGTCGGGCTCATGCATGGTCGGAGATGGCTCAGTGGTGCTCGACACCGGAACTGTAGCCACCAATTGCTTGTCTAGAGGCTTGTCGACCGTGGGATCTTCCTCCTCAATGGAAGGCGTGAGCAGGTCTTGAATGAATACGCCATGTGGGACTTTGGCTCGGGATAATCCTAACTTGGACAGCGCATCTGCTGCTTGATTTTTGTCTCGGACCACGTGTGTGTACTCGATGCCATAAAACCTGCCTTCTAGCTTTCTGATCGACTTGCAGTATGCATCCATCCTTTCACTGGTCGTGTCCCAGTCCTTGTTGAGTTGGTTGATGACCAGAGCCAAGTCTCCGTAGACATAGAGACATTTAACACCGAGCTCGACCACAATGCGCAAACCATGTAGGCATGCTTTGTATTCAGCGGCATTATTAGATGCTGGGAAATGAATCCTGAGGACGTACCGGAGCTGCTCCTTGGATGGTGACACAAAAAGGACTCCTGCTCCTATGCCGTCGATGTTGAGAGAACCGTCGAAGTACATCTTCCAATACTCGTTGGGCCCCTGAGAGGTAGGCGTGCTTAAGTCTGTCCACTCAATGATGAAATTGACGAGTGCCTGAGACTTGATCGTAGTACGGCTTGCAAATTCCAGGGAGAAGGGGCATAGCTCCATTGCCCACTTGACGATGCATCCGTTCGCATCCTTGTTGCTAATTATGTCTCGCAGAGGGTACTCAGTCATGACCACCACACGATATCCGTCGAAGTAATATTTCAACTTTCGGGATGTTATCAGTATGGCATAGATCAATTTCTAGATCTGTGGGTACCTGGTCTTGGATTCATTGAGCACCTCACTGATGAAATAGATTGGCCATAGTACCTTGTAGACGTGGCTGGGCTCGTCGCGTTCGACCAGCATGGCAGTGGAGACCACTCGATTAGTCACCGCAATGTAAAACAGGAGTGTTTCATCTTCTCTAGGAGCAGTGAGGACCAGAGGTGACATAAGGTATTGTTTTAGCTATGTGAAGGCAGCGTCTGCTTCCTCCAACCACTCAAACTTCTCAGATGCTTTGAGCAGTTTAAAGAACGGTAATCCCTTTTCGCCTAACCTTGATATGAAACGGCTGAGAGCGGCCATGCATCCGGTAAGCTTTTGAACATCCTTCACCTTTTTGGGCGGCTTCATGTCCAAGACAGCTTTGACTTTCTCTGGGTTAGGGCATATGCCGTCGTAACTGACGACGTTGCCAAGTAGTATGCCAGAAGGAACACCAAAGATACACTTCTTTGGGTTTAATTTCCATTGGAATGTGTTAAGGGCTGCAAAGGTGCGTTCCAGGTTGTCAACAAGGGTATGTGCTTCCTTGGTTTTGACAACTACATCATCAACATAAGCCTCGATGAGGTCGTCTTTTATTTCGTCTTTGAGGTAGGCCTGTATAGCGCGTTGGTAGGTAGCCCCGGCGTTCTTGAGCCTAAACGACATGGTCGTGTAGCAGTAGGCGCCGAAAGGCGTGATAAAAGATGTCTTGATCTGGTCGTCCTTTTTGAGAGCAATCTGGTGATAACCAGAGTAGCAATCGAGAAAGGAAAGCAGCTCGTAACCGGCGGTTGAATCTACGACCTCGTCTATGCGAGGTAAGCCGAAGGGGTCCTTAGGGTAGTGTTTGTTGAGATCAGTGTAATCAACGCACATTCTCCATTCATTATTCTTTTTGCGTACAAGAACTGGGTTGGCTAACCACTCCGGATGATACACTTCTTTGATAAATCTGGCTGCCAAAAGCCGTGTAACTTCTACCCTAATCGCCTCCTTCTTGTCGCGAGCGAACCGTCGTAGCTTCTGCTTGATAGGTTTGGCCTTGCCGTTGACATTCAAGGAGTGCTCGATCAAGTTCTGAGGTACACCGGGCATGTCAGCAGGTTTCCATGCGAACACATCCACGTTGCTCCTCAAGAACCTGACGAGCGTGTCTTCCTATTTGGGATCCAGGTTGGCCCCGATAAGGGCTGTTTTGCTGGGATCGCCGTCGACCAGTTTGTCACCTTGTGCTCCTTGGACTTGGTGTTCTTGCGTGGAGCCTCGAGCTCTGGGATCTCCAGGTGGTCGGCGGAGGTCTTCTTGGCGTCAAGCATGGTCACGGCCATGCGAATAGAGAGGTCGTGAGCCTCTGCTACTCTGAAGCTATCGTCCTCGCAGGTATAAGCTGCATATACGTTGCCCCTGAGAGTTAGAACTCCTTTCTCGGTAGGCATCTTTAGCACCAGATACCTGTAATGAGGTATGGCCATGAACTTGGTGAGCGATGGTCGACCCAGGATAGCATGGTAGGTACCATCGAAGTCAGCGACCACGAAGTTGACATAGTCAGTGCGGAAGTGGTCTGGGGTCCCGAATTGCACAGGTAACGTGATCTGCCCGAGAGGTGTAGAGCTCTATCCGGGGAGAACACCCCAGAACTATGCCTCGTATGGCTTGAGATCCGCCTGGGTTATCTTTAGGGTCAGCAGACTATTCTTGAATAGTATATCGATGGAGCTACCACCATCAATCAGCACTCTGTCGAATTGAACTTTATTGATACAAGGATCAAGGACCAGGGGAAAACGTCCTGGCTCGGGTATTGCGGCCCATTGGTCTTTTCTACTGAAGGAGATCTCATGGTGAGACCAAGGAGGGAGCCGTGGATCGGTGATGAGGTTGTCGGTGTTGGCCACGTTCAAGCAAGCATGGGCGAGCAGCTTGCGTTCTCGCTTGGTCTCGATGGACACTTTGCCTCCAATGATGGTGTGCACATGATCGGTTGGCTTGACATACTTGTGACGGGGATCTGCGTCGTCATCGTCGTTGTCCTCGTTATGCTGTTCCCCTGTATCGTTAGGCTTGTCGGACGTATCCGGAGCCTGTTGACGCGTGTAGATAGACTTGAGAACGTGGCAGTTCTCCATGGTGTGGTTTGACTTGGGATGGAGCTGGCAGGGCCTCTTCAATGCTTTGGCGTAATCTTCTTCGTAGTTACGATGTCCGCCCCGTTTTTTGACGGTGTTGACTTCGCCATCGTCTTCCCGAGCACGCTTGCCCCTGTAATCGTCACGGTGGTTACGCCACTGTTTACGTTGGTTGCGGTGGTCGCGGGAGTCATTGCGCTGGTTGCAGCGGTCAAAATTGTTGCTCCGACCACGGTTGTCGCGGTAGTCGTCGCGGTGTAGGGGGTGGTCGGAGCGCGGAACCCTTGCTGCTTCTTTGATAATTATCTTTTTAGCGGCATCGGCATCCGCATATTTCTTAGCGGTGGCCAGGAGCACTGTGACCGACTCAGGCCTCTTGCAAAGGAGCTTGTCCCTTAGAGCATCGTGGAAGCGGAGGCTAGTGATGAAAGCCTCGATTGCCTCGCTGTCGGAGATTGACGGGACCTTGATGCGCATCTTCGAGAAACGCCGGACGTACTCGCGCAGCGGCTCATCTTTCCAATCTCGAATCCGCTGCAGATCATATTTGTTGCTGGCTTGCTCGCAAGTGGCAATGAAGTTGTCGATGAAAGCTTGCTTGAGTTCTTGCTAGGAATCGAAGTAGTTTGCCAGCAAGCTGACCAGCCACTGGTGACCTGCATGACCAATAGCTACTAGAAAGTAGTTAGACATGACGTGCTCATCAGCCATGGCTGATCTGCACGCGGTTTCATAGAGCATGACCCATAATTCGGGGTTCTCCTTGCCGTCATACTTCTGAAGTTTTTCGAGCTTGAAGTTCTTGGGCCATATGACTTGGCGAAGGTGCGGAGTAAACTGCTTCAAACCCGGTGGGCCGTGGGTAGTATCATATTCCATACAACGATAGCTTTCGCGGGATGCACGATCGTTGGCTCTCTGGTTGATGCAATCACGTAGATCACGTCCTCCGAGGTAATGGCGGAGATCGTTATTGCCATCGCGGCGATCTCGGTTGCCATCTAGATTAGCCCTGCGACCGTGGTTGTCACGGCGGTTGTTGTCCCGAACGTTGCGACGATTGTCCTGTCGACGACGGTTGTCATCTCGACCACCATCATGGCCACCATTTCTGCCTTGACGGTTGTCTGATGGGTCATTGTTGCACGAGCCACGTAGGTTGGGTGGCTGTGAGCGACTTGAGTACTGGCGGCTGTGGCTTGACTTGACTGAGACGGAGGGAGCCCAGGCTTGATTTACAATCTCTGCGGTCTGGACCATAGCAGCCGTCAGATAGGCTTGTATTTCATCGCGAACTGCCTGAGTTTCTGGGGTATTGGGTAGCCGTTGCATTGTCGCCATAGCGACGGCTACGTTGGTGCTTGGAGTCCTGAAGACCTGTTTGTCCCCCACCCTGTCGAAAGCATTGTTGAGGTCGTGTGGCTGGACCCTTATGCGTCGTGCCTCCTCTTCTGCTTCAGCTTCGATTTGTCGGCGATTAAACCGGTCAATATTACGTGCTTCGCGTGCAATCCTTTCCTATTCTGTTTTGCCGACTGCTGGTGGTTCATCATTACTGACAACATTGATCAAATCCCCTCGTCTTGGTGGGAAGGACAGGAATTGTGGGAACCCTAGGGCATGGTCTGGGATATCCAGATCGTATTCGACGCCTTCATCATCATGACGCTGGAGCTCAGTATGGTCGGAGGCATTAGATGCGATGCCAGACGAGGAGCTGGAGTCACCCTCTTGGACTGTGTGGATGGATCCTTCTTGATAATCCTCAATCCAGATCATGTTGACGAAATTGCATGGCTTCGGCCGAGGTCGACACAGATCCAAGCGGCGTTGTACATTATACGCGTAGTTGGAGGCAACGTTTCACAGGCCGTAGGGCTGGGCCTGGTAGTTCTTCGTCAAGGCTTTGTACTCAGAGAGCCGGAGACCCGTCGCGGAGGCTGGCCGGCGATGAGTGGAGCACCCTTCAGGAGTAGATATGACCACGAGATCTGTACCAAGTCGTGCAAGACGACTGGCCCGAGCTGGTCGGGTAGATCTGTTGTGGGAAGCAGTTACTTGCTCATTAGGTCCACTTTGAATTGAACTTACTAGAGCTAGGGTTTCAGCAAGTTTGGTGCCGACCCGATCAATGGAGTCGAGCAGGTCGGTGTTGTCGATCTGCCTCCCTTTGTAGCGGGGAAGCGGATGACGGGTTGTCGGCGTGGCTGAAAGCGATGCAGGTGTGGTCAGAGCCAGATCCACCGTGGTTGAAGCCAGATCCACCATGGTCGGAGCCAGATCCTCCGTGGTCAGAGTCGTATCCACCGTGGTTGGAGTCAGATCCTCCGTGGTCAGAGCCGTATCCACCGTGGTCGGAGCCGTAGCCGATGCAGGTGAAGCAGCGGTCAACGCCGATTGAATCCGCGCCTCCTCCATGATCATGGCGATGAAGTCGTCGGAGCCAGTGGTCTAGGTGATCTGACCGACGATGAACGTGAGGCCGTTCGGTGTAGCCATGAAGCCAGGGATGATGACCATCTTGTTCGCTTGGAGAGCAGTACGCACACCCCCTACCTGGCGCGCCACTGTCGACGAAATATGGTCGGCAGTCTACCCAGGGGCATGCCCAAGGTAGTAGATTGTCGGCAGACAGATGCGCAAGCCACAAACAAGATGGTGACGCAAGACACATGAGGTTTTATCCAGGTTCGGCCACCAAGAAGGCATAATACCTACGTCATGTGTCTGATTGTATTGCTGTATGTCAATGAGAGATGTTTTTTAGAGGGGTCCCCTGCCCGCCTTATATAGTCTGGGGGGCAGGGTTACAGATCTAGAAACTAATCCTAGTTAGTTACAATTGCCATAGGTGACCGGATAAGGATTCCTATTCTAACCGACCAAGATCTTGCTTGATCGTCAAATCTGTCTTGACTCCTTGCGCGGGACTCCGAACAGGTTGGTCGGGCCGTGCGTTGTCTTTTGGTGGACCGGACCCACTGATCCGGGCTGGCCCAATCTTAGCCGTAAGGGTATAGGGGTTAATACCCCCACAGTGTGGCCCATGTCTTGTCCTATGGGTATCGGGGGTCATACCCCCACAGCTAGTCCCCGAGCACCTTGTATCCACTGAGCAACACCGTCTTGAGCTTGTCCGAGCTGTCCAACTTGCTGCTGGTCATCAGGAACAGGTGTTTGACCAGTTTAACTGGGAGCCGAGCTATTGAAGCGAGTATCTGAGCAGTTGAACATGCGTCCGAGCAGTTGAACTGTCATCCGAGCTGTTGTCCAGGCAGTGGGAACGGTGTCCAAGCAGTTCAACTGTGAGCAAGCCCAAACTTACTCGAAGCTGAGGTTTGCCAGAAGGATGTAAGGGGCTCATGATAAAAAAATTTAAAGTCTCCATCTTGGATGAAGTGTGCCCACATATGTTCCAGGCGTCAAAGTTAGACGCCTAGCGTCCATGATTTAGTCAGCGCGGAGGAACTTGGTCACTTTGTAGAAGATTAAGTCGAAAAATAAGCACATTCGCCGTGAGGTGAAGTGTGCCCACTTAGTCTCCGAGCAGGGCAGTAAGTGAAGTAGTCACATGGTGCCATGGTCCAAAGTAGTAGTCTTCAGGTGCTGGCCCATCCCCAATGTCACTAGAAACCAGTGTAGAAATAAATACAGTCATCACGAGATGACGTGTACATACATAGTCCCCAAGCCTACTAGAAGATTTTGAAAATATCTTGTAGCAAGGTCAAAAAAATTTTAATGAAAGCTTGCCAACGTCATCTGCTTTATACTTCATAAGACCCTGGACGTGCTGCCCAAGATCAGCACCCTAATCCAAGTAGCATGGAGCAACTTGATAGCACACCGATGAGACGTAGCAAGATCCGACCACCAAGAGAGTCCCCAGCTTAGCTGGCGATGCTTGCACAAAGAATCTGAATACCGAGGAGTCCCCAACGTAGCTGGCGAGCCCCTAGTGTAGCTCATGATGAAGCCCATGCGATGAGCAGTCCAACCAACTAGTCGGCGGCGAAGTGAACACCGAGCAGGAGTGAGTGCCGAGTAGTCCGACCAGTTGGTTGGTGGTGAAGTCCGTCCGATAGGTGGTCCGGCCACCCAGACGGTGATCATCTTGTCCGATCCCTAAGCGTAAGCTCGTTGACCAAACCATGCCCCTATGAAACAAATGTGTAGAATGGGTAGTACATGATGTAAAAATAAAATATATGAACTCCAGAGAAGAATCAGCAATGGTGATGAAATAGCGTATGCAGCTCGGTGATCATTTGGTGTGAACACTTAGTGTTATTCGGAAGATGTGTTTATATTTAATATAAACCGTCCGACCAGTTAGTGTGTAGCTGAGTCTCCAGCCCTAGCTAGCCTATTAACCATAACACAGAGCGCAGAGCCCATGTGCGTGTAGGAAGAGCATGGCATCGCTAAGGAGCCACTGTTGGCCACCCCTAACACAGAGGGTAGACGCTCATGCATGTGTAGGAAGAAGCCGTAGATAGGGCCGTCTCTGGGAACATCCGAGCATCAATATGATTGTTTGTGGATTTGCCTTAGGCAGTCAATGTGGGCATCGACGACCGTCTTGTACCTGACAGCATGGGCAACAAGACTTAGAAAAACACGAGCATACTCTCTCTCTCACACACTTGTAAGGCCATCCCCTTCACCTATAAAAGGGGATGCGCTCTCTCCCGACAAAGGATGGTCATTTCCGACTCTCTCTCTCTCTCTGCTAGGCTTTAGACATCATGAGCACTCGAACAGCTCCAAAACTCTAGAACTCTAAAGCTACAAAGAGCATATGTTCTAATACTTAGCGCATGTTGGAGCTCTCGTCACTCTTGGCCCTTCGGTTCAGAGTCCGATCGGACCTTCGACACCCCCTTCTTATTCCTATTCGTTTGTAACCCCACAGTAAACTTCGAGCACCAGGGCTCAGGAATAAAGTCATCGACCGACTAAAACTGGACATAGGGCATGTTACCTGAACTAGTATAAACCCTGTGTCATTGAGTGCTAGGCCACATTCAATCACAACGTATGGCAAAACTACAAATATTTACTTGTTGGTCACTTTTCGCATCGATAGTTGGCGCCGTCCATGAGGAAGACGCCGTACGTTCATGCTTTTGGTCATCGGATGGCCCACCTCTCCATCATCTTCATCATGATGGGCTCAAGCAATACGATTCACTTTGGTTTGCTAGAGTTTCTCATGCTCCCACCTGTTGGGATGTGGGTTTCTCCCATCTTTGAGCCGTCCTAGACCTTCCTCTTTGAAAGCCTAGACTTCGTCGCCGACCAGCTCGGCGTTCTTTGCCTTTGTAAGGAGGCGCTTGTCCCAGCGCCCATCGGAGGAGGAGCACCCTTCGTTGGCTCCGGGCCACCCGACGGCCTCAACGACGAGACACCTACGCTTCGAGCCCACGTTGGGCTCAAACCCCACTGTGAGTAACGTACATATTGTTGTTTACTCACTATTGAATATTTTTCCGTTGACTCTTCGAAGGGACCCTGTTGTCCCCACCGCAACCGCCATGTGACCGGTTCCCCTATGGCCTCGCGTCCCCCGTGAACGCATACACGCGGGGGCTCCGAAAGATGCTGACGCCGTCCCCTTTCACATCCAAATTCGTGGGGATGGCGGGCTATGCTCCCGCCTCTTTCCTCGACCTCATGGATGATGAGGTTGAAAGCGATGGCTCCAGCATCGGTGACGTCGTGGCATCTAGCCACCCTCTGTCCTAGGAGTGCACTATGGTGGACACTCCGGGACAGCCACCGGTGGTAGCAGAGTCCCTATAGACTCACACCCCTCCAGATCCTTGTGCGGAGGCCCTCGCTCATGCGTAGGAGCATGGTGAAGAGTTGCGACAAAGGCGGTAGAGCCAACTGCCACCTATGCTGGTGTAATTGGCACAGCACGCTGTGCCACACGTGCATAACCCGGCAAGTGGTGCCCAAGGTCGTGCCCATCAGGTCCAGCGCAATATCATGGATGGAGGGAATGATCCCCCATAGTTCGCTCGGGCTGGCCAAAACATTGTCGCTGCGGCGATGCTTCTGCACGGCCTTCATGAGCCTGTTGACCATCTGGAGCAGGCAATCCATCAAAACCTCTGGACACTGGTGGAAACCGCTGTCGTTCAACAGGCGGAGAGCTCGATGTCGTGACACCAGCTCGTGGTCTCTTCCCCTATCGGGGGAATGGGGCTGCACTAGTCAAATCACTCCATCTGCTCACCACTACATTCATCGGGCGTGGAACAGGAGGCCGCAGCTACACCACGGCCTGACCCGGCGCTCGCTCCACACCGACCACCTGTGCGTGAATGGCTTAGGCTAAACTATGACGCTCACAGCATCATCAACAATCGCCGTTAAGCCCGGCGTGATGATGATGTCCATCAAGGGGTGGTGAGAGCAGGCGGCACGAGCCTCAGCCGGACCATCGAGGGGAGTGGGGAAACGCACCCTAGGCATGGTCGCTGACTAGATGACCGGAGTCCTAGCCCAGATGGCCTGGAACCATGGGCCTTTGGCCATCGCATCTAGAAAGTGCCGTTCCCACAGCGCTTTCGACCACCTACCAACATCGCCAAATACACCGGGGAAACGAATCCTGGTATATGGCTCGAAGACTTTCGGCTTGCCTACCGAGCCAGAGGAGTGGATGATGACCACTTCATAATTCAATACCTCCCCATCTGCATGGAGGAGCAAGTTCGAGCATGGCTCGAGTTCCTCCCACCTGACAGCATGCACAACTAGGTGGACCTCAAGAGGATCTTCATCAGGAATTTCTAGGGGACTTATGTCCGCCCTGAGAATTCCTGGGACCTCAAGAGCTACCAGCAGGAGCCCGATGAGTCCCTACGGGATTATATCCGTAGGTTCTCAAAATGATGCAACTCCCTTCCTGATGTCGTTGATGTGGACGTCATCAGCGCGTTCCTCTCTAGGACAACCTATGAGTCCTTTATCCACAAGCTCGGCTGTCTGAAGCCCCATTCCTCCTGTGACCTGCTCGACATCGCCACAAACCACGCCTTCGGTGAGGAGGCGGTCGGAGCGGTCTTTAGCAGAGGCTAGGATAAGGGCAAGGCCAAGCGCGAGGACCAAGATGAGGGCCCCTCCATGCAAAGGGGCAAAAATAACAAGAAGGATCGGCGTCGACCGGCCAACTCTGCTTTGGTCGCCGCGGCCGATCATGTAGGCAAGCAGCCCCAGCAGGGTCAGCCTGACCACTTCAACAAACTCATGGAGAGCCCATGCACCAACCGCGCCTACCCTGTCAAGCACCTCTACAAGGACTATGATCCCCTCAAGCGCTTTCTTCGGTAGGCCGGTGGGCCGAAGGAAGGAAAGGCCAAGGAGGCAGTAGCCAAGAAAGGAGGCACGGTAGGCAAGGATGATGACAATTTTCTTGACCCCAAGGAATGCCTCATGATCTTTGGGGGATCTAATGTAATCTACTCCAAGTGCTTGCACAAGGTGCACTATAGAGAGGCTTGTGTCGCTGAAACGGCCGTCCCCTCTTTCCTTAGCTGGTCAGAATCACTGATCACTTTTGATCCGAGGGACCATCCTTCCCATGTCGCCAGACTGGGTCGCTAGACGCTCGTCGTCGACCCCATTGTCCATAAGAAGCGCCTCACCAAGGTGCTTATAGACGGTGACAGCGGGCTCAGCATCCTCTACATCGACACTCTCGACGCCATGTGCATCCCCCGGTCGGAGCTCCACCGAGTGAGCTCTCCCTTCCATGGCATGATCTCGGGGATGCAGGCATACCCGCTCGGGCAGATTGACCTGCCCATCATGTTTGGCGACCGAGCCAACTTCTGCTCGGAGGTCCTCACCTTCGAGGTAGTGGACTTCCCAAGGTCCTACCACACCATTTTGGGGTGGCCATGCTACGCCAAGTTCATGGCGATCCCCAACTACACCTACCTCAAGTTGAATTTGCCAGGACCGAATGGTGTCATCCCTATGGGTAGCACCTTTTCACACGCCTATAAGTGCGACCGTGAGCATTACGAGCTCACCACTGCCGTCATCAACTCAGCCGAGCTCCCTCAGCTCCGAAATTCATAGACTCCAGTAGTCCCAGACTACAACAAGCCAACCTCCTTGACTGCCTTCCACCCAATCGAGGAAACTAATGCGGTGGGGATCGACCCCACCGACCCAACCAAGACAGCGCGGATCGGGGCCAAGCACCTAGCCAAATAGGAATGCAAGCTCGCCAACTTTCTATGCATCAATCATGATGTCTTTGCATAGGAACCTTCTGACATGCCAGCCATACCATGGGAGGTCGCCGAGCATGCATTATGCCTTGTCCTGGGCACAAAGCCCACCAAGCAACGCCTACGTCGCTTTAACGACGAGAGGTGCAGGGCCATAGGCGAGGAGGTCACCAAACTCCTAGCAGCCGGATTCATTAAAGAGGTATACCACTTCGATTGGCTAGCCAATCCTGTTCTTATTAAAAAGAAGACCGGGAAATAGAGAATGTGCATTGATTATACTAGCCTCAACAAGGCGTGTCCAAAGGACCATTCTCCATTGCCACGCATAGACCAGATAGTCGACTCCACCTTAGGATACGAAATCCTCTCCTTTTTAGATGCCTACTCAGGCTATCACCAGATCATGATGAAAGAATCCGACCAGCTCGTGACTTCATTCATCACCCCGTATGGTTCATACTGCTATGTAACCATGAGTTTTGGTCTGAAGAACGCTGGCACCACCTATCAACGATGCATGCAGCAATGCTTTGCTGACCAAATCGACCTGCTCGACCAACCTGATCAAGTTGAGCAGCCAAAACCAACAATCGCCGTCTATGTAGATGACATAGTGGTCAAAATGGCTCAAGCTTGCGACCTGATTGCGAACTTGGCCGCAACGTTCGTGAACCTCCGAAGGTTCAGCATCAAATTGAATCCCAAAAAATGTGTTTTCGGGGTTTTGAAAGAGAAGCTGCTTGGATACATCATGTCCAAACTCGGCATCGAGGCCAACCCCAAAAAATCATAGCCATCTCCAACATGGGCCCTATACGCAACATTAGGGGCGTACAGAGGCTCACCGGCTAATTGGCCACCCTGAGCCGGTTCATCTCCTAGCTAGCCGAGCGGGGGATGCCCCTCTACAAACTTCTCAAAAAGATAGACGCATTAGTCTAGACTGAGGAAGCACAGCAGGCTTTGAAAAGCCTCAAAGCGTCACTAACGTCGGCCCCAATCCTCATCACTCCTGAACGGGGAGAACCCCTCCTCCTCTATGTCGCGGCAAGCAACCACGTGGTGAGCGCCGCCCTAGTCGTCGAAAGGGAGGAGCTAGGACACCACCTGAAGGTCCAACAACCTGTATACTTTGTCGGTGAGGTACTCACAAACGCCAAGGTTCAGTACCCCCAGGTGCAGAAACTTCTATACGTCGTGCTGATGGCGACCCGAAAGTTCCTACACTACTTCACCGACCATGAAGTCATGGTCGTCACTTCATTCCCACTAGGAGACATTGTCCGCAACCACGATGCCACTGGACAGATCTCCAAGTGGGCACTCAAACTAATGGGACATGACATTAGGCATATCTCCCGCACCACTATTAAGTCTCAGGCTCTCATGGACTGTCACCGAATGGACGGAGGTCCAACTCCCGACCCTAGATGTCACCCATGAGTACTGGATGATGTACTTCGATGGGTCCGTAATGGCACCTGGCTCAGGGCTAGAGTGGTTCTGATCTCCCCAGATGGGAGCAGGCTCCGCTACGCAATCCGCCTCTATTTTTCAGCCTCAAACAACATCGCAGAATACGAGGCCCTCATCAACGGACTGCGCATTACCATCGAGCTTGGCGCTATGCGGCTGTACGTCCGCGGCGACTTGGAGTTGGTCATCGACCAAGTCATGAAGGAGTCCTCTTGCAAAACGCCCTTCATGGCATCTTACTGCTAGGAGGTACGCAAGCTTGAGGACAAATTCAAGGGGATCAAACTACATCATGTCCCCCAAAAGGACAACGATGCCGCCGATTTTCTCACAAAATTGGCTGCCATGCGGGTTTCGTCTCCATATGGGGTCTTCATCAATGACCTTCATGAGCCGTCTGCTCGCATCCTAGAAGGTTCGATCCAGACACACTCCGACACCAATCTGCCGCTCAGAGGCTCCGACCTTGGTGCCCCCATGATGATGTCACCCGCCGACATTGCCGTGGTAGCACTCGATCAAGCTAACTGGAGAGCATCGCTACTCGCCTATCTCCTCGAGGAGATTCTCCCACCAGAAAGGACTGAAGCACGACGAATCACTCGACGCGCCAAAACGTTATCACATTCGATAACGAACTTTACAAGCAAAGTCCATCGGGAGTACTCATGAAATGTGTCCTTACCGACCAAGGGAAACAACTCCTCGAGGTCCATGTCAGAATCTATGGAGATCATGCGGCCCCAAGGTCGCTGGTCAAAAAAGCCTTTCGCCAAGGTTTTTACTGGCCCACCGCGCTACGAGATGCAGAGGAGGTCATCTGCAGGTGTGAGGGATGCCAATTCTATGCTCGGCAAACTCATTTGCCAGCATAGGAGCTTCAAACCATCCCCATTACCTAGCCATTAGCGGCCTGGGAACTCATAGCAGTGGACAAATTCACCAAGTGGATAGAGGCGAAGTCCATCACCAACATTCATTCAGAAGAGGTGGTCAAGTTCTTCCTTGACATCATCTACCATTTTGATGTTCCTAACTATATCATCACTGACCACAGAACTAACTTCACCGGGAAGAAGTTCCTGGATTTCTGTGATGGATACGACAGCCTCGGTCGGACATCCATGTACTAATGATCATGTCGAACGGGCCAATGGCATGGTCCTCCAAGGACTTAAGCCATGCATCTTCGACTGACTCAACAAGTATGCTGGGCGATGGGTTGCAAAGGTCCTAGGGACCCTCTAGAGCCTGAGAACGACCCCAAACCGATCCACAGGGTTCACACCTTTCTTTCTAGCCTACGGAGCTCAAGCGGTGCTGCCCTCCGACCTCAACCACGACGCCCCAAGAGTGAAGGCCTTCGACCGAGACTGAGCCACGGAGGCTCATCAGGATGCGGTTGACCTACTCAAGGAGGCTCACGAGATGGCCGTCATTTGCACCGCTCGCTACCAATAAACTCTCCGTAGGTACCATAAAAGAAAAATCAGAGGGAGGATCCTCGAGGTCGGTGATCTCGTGCTCCAAAGAACGCAATCAACCAAGGAGAAACATAAACTCTCTCCACCATGGGAAGGACCCTATACGGTGACCGAGGTGATCCGACTGGGCACCTATCGACTGAAGGATGACAACAGCAACGTTCTCACCAACACATGGAACATCGAACAGTTACGTCATTTCTTCCCCTAAAACTCGGTCTTACCGCTTTCTTTCATTCAATGTTTGCTCCTACAAGCACCCCAGCCTAAACACTCTTGGCCTGGGACACTCGGGGGCTCCACGAGGGTGCGATACCATTTTTTTACTATCATATAGTAACACTTTTTACCCAAACGAAAGGGTAGTCCGTTCCTTTAATTACCCTACGTAACTTATGTTTTAAACTCCCCACCGATCACACCCCGCCATGACCTACGGTTACAAGCAGCTGAGCCTTGCGGGCCACGCCTGGCTTCTTAAGGTTGTAGCCTACGGGTCAAACGGGTAGGTGCAAAAAAAGAAAGGATAAAAAACAAAGCTATGCTAGGGTGAAAATAAAGACGGATGGGACAAGCTTCCCCTTACGAGTGATTCCATCACAAAACGAAACAGAAGTATACATGAATACAAAAAACTGTTCACACGGGAGCTCTCCCATGAACTTATCATTTACATATACTGACTGTTTCTACTCTAAATTCTATTGTGGCTGCCCAGCGGCATTGGCTGATGGCTCGATCAACGAGGATAAGGGCTGCTCGCTTTCCGATGGGACGCCGTTTGGCTCGGTTGGAGGCAGGACGATGCTCGCTTCTGACCCGGTCTCCACTCCGTCCGTATGCTGGATGAGATCTTCTTGGCGTACTCCTTCAGACACGCTCGAACGGTGAGCCTCCATCACCCACTACGTGGAGACTTGCTCGGTAACCATCTGTGCATATGGCACCAAGCTCTCCCCAAGCACATGGATTGCATCCGCGCTGCAGCCGTCGGTGTACCCTCTACAGATGGCGGTGAAGTCCAAGTCTAGGTGGTGCATCGCCACTGAAGTCAGCACCCTCGATGCCCCAAAGAACATGCCATTGGAGATGAGCGCCCGAACTTCGTTCGGGACCTCCGCCAGCTGGACGGTGGGCGTGGTGGTGCTCGGCGCCGACCCGAGCACCTTGGAAACAACCACCTAGGTGACATTGCGGATCTAGTCGAGCTCCCCCTCAAGAGCACGTCCCTCTTCAAGGGACTTGGATAGCACCTCCGTGCTCCAACCGATCGCCGTCTTGGTTGTTTCCAGCTCTCGTTCTAGAGAATCAATTTTTCCACCTAGTTCTGGAAAAAGGACGACAAGTTCAGATGCGAAGGAAAGGAAAAACCGAGGCATCAACCAAAGCTGGAACAGATACATACCAAGGTGGGTGCTTTCGAGGATGCAGAGTCCCTCCTCCTGTGGGGTCACCTTCTCGAGCAGTCGAGCGTTCGACTCCTCCGCCCCAAGCACCTGCCCCCGGAGCGTGAGCACTTCTTGATCAGCCTCCGACCAGGCCCATCGCTCTCTCTCTAGAGCCTCCAAGGACTTCTGAAGCACTGCCTTGGTCTCCGCCAGGTGGACCTTCGCTGCGTCGAGTCCCCGCTCGGCAGCACTCGCCCATTCCACTACGAGCAGTTCCGCTGCCCGTGCACCCGTCGCCTTGGCCGCCCGATCTTGGGACTCGCGGCGGGAGGATTCTAGCTGGCACTGAAGCTCATCAACCCGCCATGACATCATGGCTTCCTGCCCCATCTAACCATGTTCCTCCCGAAGGAAACGAGACTTGCGGATCGACATCACCTCTAAGTCCTATAAAACAAGAAGCAAACATGCTGAGACAACCAGTGAAAGACCAAGGAGTCAAGGACAAACACTAAAATGCAGAATGCTTACCTCTACGATACATGGTAGGTCGGCTGTAACTGCCTGATGGATGAGCTCGACCCGCTCCAAGTCCTCCTTGAGCCTCGCCTTGGTTTAGGTGAGACCGGACTGTATCCACAACCCTCTCTCTCCTCGAGCAAGTGCCAGAGCCCCACCTCCTCCTCATCGTGAAGGACAAACCAAGCCTTCCTTGGGTTGCTGGGGTAGGGCCACACCAGCTCGCGGGTCGCCCCCAACCCATTGGAAGATCCAGCCGCCGCAATATCATGCGATGACCGGACCATCACCAACTCCTACGATGGTGGGATGGCTGGTGGCTCCACCCTAGTGCCTGCCTCGCCAGAGTAGGGGATCTCCACTATCTGAACTCCATGGCCCACCAATGGATGTTCTACCTCTGGCCTAGCCATGTCTCCTCCTGACCCCTCTAGCTCCGACCAGGAGGGTGAACCATGCGTTCCTCCACTGGGCGAGGTAGAAAGCCTGGTTTCCCCCTCTCTTCCACCATGGCTATTGGGGGGAGGGATCGCATGGGTCACCTCTGACCCAACCTCCGTCGTCACCACGGGGATCGCTGCCATCACCACCGTCGCCGCTACCGCCGTACTCATGACCGGTCGGGAGGGCGTAACCCCTAGAAGGGAAGGTCGCACTGCCGCCAGTCTGCTTTCCCTGCCGCTCATCGTGACTCACTACAGGCTGGGTCTCCACTCCTCCCTCATGGGAGGTAGGGCGATGCCTAGTCCCATTAGTCCCTGGCCACTGTCAAATAAGTACAGGTCAGTCGCACTCAAAGAACTCAACTATGAGATCGAAAAGGAACATAGATGCATACCTGAACAAAAGCAGTAGGGCTCTAAAGCCCCGACCCGCTGGCGATGAGCCCATCGGACGAGGACCGCTCATGGGTCATGACCCGTGCCCCCTCGTATCGACCTGGGAGGAGCAACTGATGGGGCATCTCCCCATTGTGGGTCGCGCGCACGCATTGACCCCGAAGACACAGGGGTACGAGCACGCTCCTCCGACCGGCCGGCATGCCTTGCCATGCTCGAAGCAAGGAGGTGTGAAGCCAACGATGCTTCCGAAGGGCACGACGACCGCGCCCGCTTCACCTCTCGCTCAACGGTGGCGTCCCTGCTCGCGACGTGCTTCCTTGACTCGGGAATGTCGCCGCGCCTCTCCATATCCCACCCACCGCTGACGGACATGGCCGTAGGCTCACGACACTCCACCGAGGTCACGACAACGCCCCTGTCTCCTTCATTCTTGGAGGTGCTCGCATTGCCACCTATCTCTGTGGGCTCCTTTGACTCGAGCTCTGCCTCCATGTCGCTCCTACTTTCACCCATCTAGACCCGCTGGCCAATCTCCTTCTCCTTCTTGAACCTCTTTCGGGCCTTCTCAGCTCTCTTCTTCTTTTTAGCAAGCATTGCCTCCTTCAAGGTAGCTTGCCAAGCTGCACCCTCTGGCCTCCTTGGAAGATGCGACCGGGATTTGTAACCCGCGAGTCCCTATGAAATGGACAACTCAAAATCAAAATAAAAGAGAGCAAGAGGGAAAGGTCATGGAATAAGAAGAGGGGAGCATACCAGATTGGATAGCTTCATGGCATGAAAGAGGTCCACGCTTTCCTTCAAGGGACTCTTTATCTCTCAGTTGCAGCATCCGGTCAAGCCGACTCCAGACTTCGTCCTTCAGCAACTCCTCTGGTGATGCATGGTCAGGATCCGTTGGGCCGGACTACACCCACATCGGCCACCTCCTCTCTGCTAGTGGGGCAACTCGATGGCGGAAGAAGGTGTGGAAGACCCGTAGCCCATCGAGGCCATGCTGCACTAGCTTCTCAAGCTCTGCCTCAATGACCTCCAGCTTGTTCTGCCGACTAGAGGGACCCCACGATCAGCTCTCTTGCCTCTTCGGCCTTCTTCCGGTGAATGGCGGGAATGGTGCCTCCGCTAGGTTCCTGATGTAGAACCACTCGCCATGCTAGTCCCGATTGGAGTCACAGGGGGAGTACATAGGGTAGGAGCCCGATGGCCTCGGCTTCTTCTGCAAGGCAAAGCCCCCAATCGGCGCGGTTCTAGGTGGCTTCCCCTCTGTCAAGGCTCGCCCGGTGAAGATCCGCCAGAAGAGGTCCACGTGCGGCTCCATCCTGAGGAAGGCCTTGTAGACTATGACGAAACCAGCAATGTGTAGCACCCCAGTTAGATTGAGGGGCTACAGCTCTAGGCCCCACCCATTGAGGAGCCCGCACAAGAACCAGTGCGCAGGATATCCAAGTCCGCGCTCGTGGAAGGCGAGGAAGGAGACAACCTCGTTGGCCCGTGGTAGCGGAATAGCTTCCCCTAGTGTAGGAGCCCTCCAATGCGCCACTTCCTTCAGCGGGAGCAGCCCCTTCTCAGCGAAGGCGGCTAGCACTGCCTCGTTTACGTTGGATGGCCTCCAGTTCAACATCACGCTCTGGATTCACGAACGAATCTGTGAGTTCTCCTCTCTCTCACTTTACCCTCTCTCTCCTAGAGACCACCATGGTGCACGAACGGGCTTGGTGAGAAGGAAGAAGGAGGAGAGGCGGCAGGTGGAGAAAGGCGAAGGAATGGGGCAAAAACCCTCCCTTCCCCTATTTAATATGGATAGGCATGCGGTGGAACATGTCCTAACTGATGGGACACGCCCTGCCCAATGAAATGTCGCCCAGTTAAAACGGGACATGGCCTAGGTTGGGCCACCCCACTACCACAACCTAGGCACAGGAAACAAGGCGCAATTGCATGCAAACAACCCTCCGCCTTTCCAAGCAGGGTTTGGAAGGGCCCACCAATAGGATCTCCGTCGAGGAAAGACCAACGGGCTACCTGAGTCGATCGGATGGCTCAGGCGACTGCCAAGAGACAAGTAAGGAGTAGTGGGATGCCCCATGTAGGTTACGATGGCTCTGTCACGAATGACGGACACGGATCCTATTCGGACACATCCGATAAGAGCTCCTCAAACCAGCCACTCGACTCATCAAGGTATCTTTACCAAACCTTCATACTTTATTTTATTTTCTAATACATAATCATTCATTCATCCTTCCTCATACACGCATTCACACATTCATCCATGCGATCATTCATTCATCCCATACATCCAAAGCATTGCATATGCAATTGATGCATCACAACGCTTTGTGTTGCATCACGAAGCGGTAGTCGCCTCATTCGACATGAGCGACGACCGACCGGGGTTCGAAGGCCGGCCCGCGAAGGGCTCGAGGCTGCCTCACGTCAAACAGAGCCAGGGGAGAAAACGCAGATGAGCCCCAGCGGCCCTCGCCCGATCTACTTAGAAGCAGACATGGTCATCTCGACCTTCTCGTTCGATCCTAACCTCGAGCCATGCCCACAGAATCTCCATCAAGGGGAGGCCATCGGGCCACCTAAGTCGGTCTTTGGAACGGCTCAGGCATCTGCCGGGAGGCGGATTAAGGAGTAGTGGAATGCCAAATGAGGGCTATGCTGACCCTGTTACGAACAACAGAACTGGATTTCACTTGGACATATCCGTTAGAGAGCTCACCGAGCACGTCACTCGAGCCATCGAGGCAAGCGATGTTAGCTCAGCCCCTCCGGTTGTGGAAACCGCAGATGGGGTAACACACGAAACTAGACCAACACCTTGGCCAAGACTGGCACTTGGGTCCGCGCTCCGTCATGCCCGACCACCTGGCCATGCCCGATGTTTAGGTTGGTGCCCGACGTCTGGGTCTGCGCCCCTAGAGACGATGGCTCAGAACATTGGTAAGTCAAAAAATCCCCCATGCGATTCTTCTCGAATGGCCCGGTGGCTCGGGGGCTACACCCACCGGGTGCACTCGTGCGCACCCGCTGGCAAGTCAAAAAATCCCCTAGGTGATTTCTAGGATCACCAAGGCCATGCCCCTTGCTGGGCTCTACCTCATCCGACCCCCGAGGGCTGGCTTCGCTTCGGTTGACCCCCGAGGGTAGGCTCCGCCTCGACCGACATTTGGGGCTGGCTCTGCCTCGCTCGACGTCTGAGGGCTGGCCCCGCTTCGCCCGATCCCTAGGACACGGTCCCTAAACGGCACCTCGTGCCGCCGCCAACCACTACGGGCCAACCACTTCTGACATCGTACAGGGAGCAGTCGCGTCTCAGCATGACCCGTCTCCACGACATGACGTTCCAAGGGACTCACATTGACCCATAGTGATGGACGCATGGTCACTATGCTACCTACACCCTGTACGACCGCTGATCAGCATGCTGGTTCGTTAGTCCGATGCCTAGGTTCATGCTCCATCGCGCTCGACCCCTCGGTCGCGCCCAACGCATGGGTCCATGCTCTGTCGCACCCAACGGTGACTCACGATCTTACACTGATCTGTTGCTCTCGTACAAACGAGTATAAAGGCCCCTTCATGACTTCACAGAAGTCCCAAAAGGGCTCGGGGGCTCCTTTTGGGTTCATAAACCCAGGGTCCCCGATGGGCCCGCTTCCCAGCAAAAACTTGGCCTAGCAGACGGCATTACAACGACGCGCGACTCCTGGGCCAGCCCAGATACCTAACGACAGGCCGAAATAGCGATCCAGTCTTCGACCGGAAGGCCTGGCCAAGGAGGGAACGACGCTCGCTTCCGACCCTGACCAGGAATACACCGAACCTCTACTTACGGGTCTTCTCCGACCGGTGCGGTCGGAGCCGACTGGGAACGACCGACCGAGGACGCCCGCTCGGTGAGGACCCAAGAATCTAGTGGAGCAGATAAGGCAAGGTGCTCAAGTCAACCACAATACCGAGGACCGTACCCTACACACCTGCAGGACAGTACCGCCAGGCCATACCAGAAGGGTGCTTTGCAAACTTTCAGGCATGTTAGAATCTAAACAGTGTTGTGGGCGCTGGCATTTGTCTTACAGTATTGTGGGCGCCGTCGTTTGCCATACCAGGCGAACATGGTAAAGCCTGCCACACGCGTTTGACATAAACAGCATTGTGGGCGCCGACGACCATCTTGTACCTGACAGCGTGGGCAACAAGACTTAGAAAAACATGAGCATGCTCTCTCTCTCTCACTTGTAAGGCTATCCCCTTCACCTATAAAAGGGGATACGCTCTCTCCCAACAAAGGACGATCATTTCCGACTCTCTCTCTCTCTCTCTCTCTGCTAGCCTTTAGACATCCTGAGCACTCGAATAGCTCCACAACTCTAGAACTCTAAAGCTACACAGAGCATACATTTCGATACTTAGTGCACGTTGGAGCTCCCGTCACTCTTGGCCCGTCGGTTTAGAGTCCGACCGGACCTTCGACACCCCCTTCTTATTCCTATTCGTTTGTAACACCACAGCAAACTTTGAGCACCTAGGCTCAGGAATAAAGTCACCTGTCGACTGAAACTGGACGTAGGGCACGTTGCCTGAACTAGTATAAACGCTGTGTCATTGAGTGCTAGGCCACATCCGATCACAACATACGGCAAAACTACAAATATTTACTTGTTGGTCACCTTTTACACCGACGGTATACATGAAAGAAAATCGTTTGGTGAACAAACCTGGAGAAAACAGCTCGGAGAAACATCATGGAGATATATAACAGTTGGGGAATATTTAGAAAAATATTAAAGCGTGACTTAGCTTTAGACAGAACGTCTGGTCGGCGGCGTATGGCGTTATCTGGTCAACATTGACGAAATTGCCCGGCCCTCGAGCTTTCCGAACTATCGTCATGGCGGCGGTCGCGGTTGTCACGGCGCCGTTCTTTGCGGCGATCATCATTGCGACGCGGTAGGTGGTCGGAGTAAGTAGTCCGGGCGACGTCGTCCTTATATTAGTGGTCGACCTTAGGTAGAGCAGATTCAGAGAGATCATTGACGTAGCGTGTCGCGATGTCCGAGTAGTTGGCTCGCTTACGACTCGGGCAGCTCACGATCGGCGATGGTGTAGGAGAAGTAGGAGCAGCCTTTGTCGCTGCTAGAGTACTCATCGCCGTCGTTGGCTTGTGTGGTGATCTAGCTTGGACTTGTACGGAGTATCGCTGGACAGACATATATCCCTGTCTTGATCGGAGTAGATGCCGGGTCTTTGAGGACGTAGATAAGCAAGGGAATCGGTCTATCCATGCTATGTCATGAACGGTGACATATACATGTATACGCACTCCATTGATGCATGGCCCTGTACACCACGTATATGCTTCCTTTGCATGGCTCTGTAAGATATAGTACGGTGGCTCCTTATTTGCTTGTATGCCCGTGAATCATGAGCCGGATTGGATCGTGTTGTAGACAGGCTAAGCATCACGATGGGATCAGATCCGATCAGCAAGGGTCGAGTTGCTTCGTACGCCGCCGCTAACAGACCACGCGTACGACGTGTCTTGGATTAGGGGAGTCGGTCGGAGCAGATCGCCCTTGTGTCGAAGTCGGGCTCGATCTGGATGCGTTGCTTGTCGACGATGTTGCTGACGATTCGACGAAGTGCTTCATGAGGAGGACGAGGCGGTTGCACTGGGCCTGGCGCCCTGTAGATCGAGGTACGCCAGACAGCGAATCGCTGCAGATGACAGCGATGAAGAAATTCCCATGCAAAACCGAAGAACGATCTTGCTGAGAACGTGATGATGATCTTGAGGTACGCCATCTGGCTCACCATGGAATCAACACGCACATCCCCTACCTGGCGCGTCACTGTCGACGAAATACGTCCGTCAGTCTACTGAGGGATATGTCTACGGTAGTAGATGAATCAGTGAAGGTGCGCGTGATACAAACTAGATGGTAATACAAGCACCAAGACACAAGATTTAGACAGGTTCGGCCGTCAGTATGACGTAATACCTACATCATGTGTTCTGATGTATTGCATTGAGATATATGGAGATGTCAACTAGGGAACCCCTGCCCCTCCTTATATACTCTGGAGGGGTAGGGTTACAAGGAAAATATCCTATTTGGTATTATACAATATCTAATAAATCATATCTTTTTATAACCTTGCGGTGCACGTCGACCAGTGCCGTGCGCCACACGCCTTAATTTTGTGGGCTGGATCACCTCTGATGGTGCGGCTCATGTCTTGTCCTGTGGGTACCGGAGATCATACCCCCACACTTGCCCGATGGCCAGGCCCGTGGCCCTCATCGGCCTGGCACGGCGGCACGACATGCCATGCCCGGCCCGTTGCCTACGGGCTGTGCTTTTGTCGGGCCGATGCCAGGCTGGGCTGGGCGGCCCGTTTGAACATGTATATATACACATAATTTATTTTAGAGAATTTTAGGATAATATTTTCAAGTGAAAAATGGTTTCTCTTAAAAAAAATCAGCTTCCACGTACGAAGATCGTGGAGGAGACAAATCTCAACCAAACAAGCCCTACGTAGTATATCGATTCCTTCAGTTCGATCTCCATGTTGTCTACGGCAGACGATACTGTGATTACGCGCGTGTCGGCACGCGTTAGAGATGAACCAACCAACCATGCCGCGCAGTCGATGACACATCACACCACACCACGACGTGATGGGTTAAGTTTTACGACGACGACACCACATTCCACATCATTTGACGAAAAGCGTGTCTAGTCAGCGGCAGCACACGCACAGCAAAATGGATACCCCCCTCCGATCCTATCCTACCAATAAAGTCAAGTCGAATCTTGGAAAAAACCGATGTGATCTGGACATACGTGACCAGGATGTATCGCCCATCCCTCGCTCGATCACCAACCTTCGTCGTATTCGCTTCGCTTATAAGTCGTATTTTTTAGCTAATGAATATTATTTTTCTCTCATAACAAATCAGCCAACAGTACTTTCAGTCATGACTTATCAGCCAAGCAAACATGGCACTACGGCCTACCGCCTACATACCGTACGTCATCGTCCGATCGGACGTCCCGACCCCACCACGCGTGGGCCGGCCGGCTTGCCATCAGAAGATCTGCCACGCTCGTCTCATTGGTGAAATATCCGCGCGGGATAAGCGGCCAGAATCGAGCACTACTACAGGAATAATTTCTAGGGGCGGCTAGTGAGGCTTTGTAGAGGCGGCTCGTCCAGCCGCCCCTAGCATACCGTCTCTACAAATCATGCATTTGTAGTGGCGGTTCCCAGACCGCCCTTACAAATCGATTTGTACAGGTGACTAGTGTTATCAGCCGCCCCTACAAATCGATTTTAGCCGCCTCTACAAAATCGATTTGTAGGGGCGGCCGTAGTACCAGCCGCCCCTATAATACCTGTTTGTAAGGGTGGTTCAGTCTAGAACCGCCCCTACAGTATATTTTTCCGCATTTTTTTTAAATTTATAATTTAAATTCGACCGGAATATATATATATATATATATATATATATATATATATATATATATATATATATATATATGTATATATATATATATATATATATGTATATATATATATGTATATAATTCAAATCTGACCACAAGCACAAGAGCATTATATAAACTACCATTACAAGTTTCATACAAGTTAAACTTCATATCACATTAGCTACTCTAGGTCCCAACAAATGCATTTGCCGAGATGCTCTGCTCCTCTCCACCTGCCGTTGCTCCTCTCAAGCCCTGAAAACAGAAATATAAATGCAGGACAATAAGACACTAAAACCATAGAAGTAGAGAGCTGAAAATTCTTTAAATAGAGCTATTTTAAAATGTCTGCAACCTACAGATAGAACTAGCCAGAATAAACAGGTCATTGCAAATTTACTCCAGGCTAATCACGTGAGGGAGAACTATTAATTAATATAATAGAGATTGCAGTCGTGATCGCTTGTCACTGTTGCACAAAAAAGACTACTCACAAAATGAAACCTGTGCCAAGTGATGCACTAGGAGAACTGAACTAACTTCACAAAATTCAGAAACTGAAACTCTGAATATTGACTGAACTATCAGCTAAAATCCTGAAAACTGAAACAAACCGCAGAACAAAAATTCACTCACTAAAGACAAACTATAGCTGCTACTCCTGTCAACATTCAAACAACAAGAATGCTATCGGCCAGCTAATCTGAGCTGATGTACACTGAAAATAAAATGTAATTGCCGGCCAGCTAATCTGAACTGCCGGCCAGCTAATCTGAAGATAAAATGTAATTGCTTCCTGTAGCCTGAAAATGACACTTCAAACTGAAAAAGCAAACTGAACTATCAGCTAAAATCCTGAAAACTGAAACAAACCGCAGAACAAAAATTCACTCGCTGAAGACAAACTACAGCTGCTACTCCTGTCAACATTCAAACAATAAGAAAGCTATCGGCCAGCTAATCTGAGCTGATGTACACTGAAAATAAATTGTAATTGCGGGCCAGCTAATCTGAACTGCCGGCCAGCTAATCTGAAGATAAAATGTAATTGCTTCCTGTAGCCTGAAAATGGCACTTCAAACTGGAAAAGCAAGCCACTGAACTTGCAGCTAGACAGTTGCCTGCTACTATAGCTACACTTGATTTTTTTTCACTTTTATCAATACATCAAGTTGTCATGGGTAACACACAAAACAACATAATAAAACCTACATCAGGGCAAACATAACTCACCTAGTGCAATGCAAACATAACTGACCTAGTGCAATGCAAAGTGCAATAACTCAAATGACAATTTGCCGGATGACTCGTAACCCTTGTGTAAGCTGCAAAGGTCACAGTGTGGTTTTAGAATATGCTACTGAAAATATATGGGATCAATTTTTGTATAGAACTATTTTCCCAAATATTACGTCTCAATCATTCACCAAATAGGGCAAATCGAAAAGAAATTTATATCTTTACCATAAATTGGATAGGTAACGAAGCAATGCTTACTGTAAAGAGAAGGATTCTTACGGTGGAAATTGTTGGCCCACAGGATCACCGGCTCAGGTGAGTGAACCACTCACCAGTCTTGCCGAGCACCCACTAGTCATGCCGATCACGAACAAGCGTTGTCCGTCCCCACACACTATGGCTAGAGCTAGAAGAAGGGAGAACAGAGCATACACACATAGTACAAGACACCAGCGTTGGCCGAAGCCCTGTCTGAGAGATGGCAAATCTGAACTCTCTTTACTGAGTTGCCGTGGTAGTCTATTTATACAACTCTATCAATCTAATCCTAGTACAGCGCACATGCTGTAACAGTAACTAGATAACATACAGGGTTGACTCTACGCCGGCCTCTGCATATGGCTACAGTGCTGCAGGTGAGCCGTGCGGCGCCTGCACCTGCAGCGCCACAGTATCACAGCAGGGGCCAGTTCGGCGCCGCCTTTCCTTGCTGCGTTCACATAAGGTAGCAGTAGATTATGTAACAATCTTCTCATAATCCTATTGCTAACCCTTGTACCCCCTCCATGCCGATCATCTCCTTCAGCTCTGTGAGTCGAAGACGTCCGAGCGGCTTGGTGAGGACGTCCGCGAGTTGCTGACCAGTTTCGACGAACTCGATGACGATCTGCCCTCCATCGACACAGTCCCTGAGGAAGTGGAACTTCACGTCGATGTGTTTGCTCCGGTCGTGCAGAACCGGATTCTTCGCGAGGGTGATGGCGGGCTGGTTGTCCACCATCAGTGCTGGTGGTTGAGCTTCTACGCCGATCAGCTCGCCCAGCAGCCGACGTAGCCACACAACTTGGCACGTCGCTGTGGCCGCCGCTACGTACTCTGCCTCGCACGTAGATAGCGCCACCACCTTCTGTTTCAGTGACAGCCATAAAATTGGAGCCGACCCAAGGAAGACGAGCACGCCAGAGGTGCTCCGTCGCCCATCGATGTCCCCCGCCATGTCTGCATCGCTGAACACAGTGAGCTGCAGCCTACTCCCACCGGTCTTTGGGAAGATAATCTCATGATCTACCGTCCCCTTGACGTAGCTCAGTAGCCGCTTCACCGCAGCCCAATGATCCTCTCTGGGATCCTCCATGAAGCGACTGACGTAGCCCACGGCGAACGCAATGTCTGGCCTCGTGTGGACTAGGTAGCGCAGACCGCCGACGATGCTCCGGAAGAGTGTTGCATCCACCTTCGCCGCGGTGCTGGCCTTCGTCAGCTTCAGCCGCTCCTCCATCGGAGTCACGCATGGCTTACACTCAGCCATGCCGCTCCTCTCCAACAGCTTGGAGACATACACGCTCTGACCGAGCGTGAGTTCCTCCTTCTCCTGTCTCACCTCGAGGCCGAGGTAGTAGGAGAGAGTGCTAAGATCGCTCATTCGAAAACGAGCCGCCATCTCGCGCTTGAAGCCGTTGATATCCTCCGTGCGCGTGCCGGTGACGATCAAGTCATCCACATACACGCCGACGACGAGCTCCTCCTTCCCCCGTCGCATGTAGAGCGCGTGCTCGGTTGCGCATCGTTGAATCCCAAGATCGTCCAGCGTGGCGTCAAGCTTGGCGTTCCATGCTCGTAGCGCCTGCTGTAGCCCATAGAGCGCCTTGCACAGTCGGAGCACCCTGTGCTCCTCTCCCTTGACGGTGAAACCTGGAGGTTGCCTGACAAAGACCGTCTCCGCCAGTTCACCGTTGAGGAAGGCCGATTTAACGTCCAAGTGATGGACGTGCCAGTCCTTTGCTGCTGCCAAGGCTAGTAGCAAACGGACCGACTCCATGCGCGCTACTGGCGCAAAGACCTCCTCGAAGTCTATGCCCTCACGCTGAACAAAGCCTCGGGCGATGGGGCGCGCCTTGTGCTTGATAATGGCGCCGAGCTCGTCCTGCTTTACCTTGTGCAGCCACTTCAGGCTGATCGGACGACATCCTGGAGGTGGATCGATGAGCTACCATGTCTCATTTTCCTCGATCGCCTTCATCTCCTCCAACATCGCCCGTCGCCAGTTTCCATCGCGCTCGGCCAGCGCGAACGTGGGTGGTTCCTCTGCACTGACTAGCAGCAGCTCTATGTCATTGAGCAGCCGACCAGCCAGTCCTGAGGGTCCTATGCCACCGACGATGTCGTCTAGCCTGCGGAACCGCACCTCCTCACCTTCGTGGAAGGCATCCACGAACTCAGTGATGTCACTTGGAGGTGAGGCGAACTCGATCGGCATCGATAGAGTTCCCTGTTTCGCTGGAGTGCTCGGCATAGCACCTTGAGTGCTCGGCATTACTTCTGGACAGCTCGTCATAACTCCTGCAGTGTTCGGCCATAGTGTAGGAGTGCTCAGCCTCAGTCTTGGAGTGGTTGGCACCACTGCAAGACGTCTTGGCTCCACCACGGGAGTGCTCGGCACCCATCCTAGAGTGGTCGCCACCACTGCAGAACCTCTCGGCACCACTCCTGGCTTGCTCGGCATCCCTCCAAAAGTGCTCGGCATCCCTCCCGGAGTGCTCGGCATCCCTCCCGAAGTGCTCGGCACTGCCCCAGGAGTGCTCGGATCTACCGCCGGAGTGCTCGGCACTCCTCTCGGAGTGCTCGGCACCTCCTCCCTAGTGTCTCCACCATCGTGGATGACCAAGTGCTCGACGATGAAGGTGCTGGTGAAGCTGCCAGCTTCCCCCATGCTCGGACTGCTCCAGTCCCAAGCCGCCTCCTCGTCGAACACGACGTCGCACGAGACAAGCACCTTGTCTCTGCGTGGGTCATAGAGCCGGTACACCTTGGTACCCTCCGTGTAGCCCAGGAACACCATCGGTGTGCTCCTGTCCTCTAGTTTGGTGAGGTTCGGCTTCGTCTTCCTGACGTTGCCGATGCAGCCGAATGTTCAGAGGAAGGACACGCTCGGCTTGCGCCCATACCAAGCTTCGAACGATGTCTTGCCCGTCAGGGCCTTGGTCAGAGCGCGGTTGAGGATGAACACCGTCGTGGTCACCGCCTCTCCCTAGAACCTTGCCGGCATGCCTTTGGCCTTCATCATGGATCAGGCCATGCCGGCCATCGTCTGGTTCCGTCCTTCTACCACGCCATTTTGTTGTGGCGAGTACGGCGTAGTGTGGTGTTGCCCCACACCGTGATCCACGCAGTACACAGCGAACTCAACCGAAGTGAATTCACCGCCGCGATCAGTCCTCAGTACGCGGAGCTTCTTGTCGCTCTCGGCCTCCGCGCACGTCTTGAACTTCTTGATCGCCGCCGCCGCTTCATCCTTGCTCTTCAGGAGTTACAGCCACATGTAGCGACTGCAATCATCCACGAGCAGGAGGAAGTACCGCCGACCACCATTTGTAGTAGGCGTGATCGGCCCGCAGAGGTCGCCGTGGATGAGCTCGAGAGCGTCCTTCGCGCGATACTTGGCCACCTTTGGGAAAGGTAGCCTCCTCTGCTTCTCGGCCAGGCAGCTGTCACACAGCTCGCCTCCGTGCTTGATGTGGGGTAGCCCTCGGACCATCTTCTCCAGCCGACCAAGCGCGTCGAAGCTGAGATGTCTGAACCGGGCATGCCACATCCATGGTTCCTCAGAGTGCCTTGCCGCTAGGCACACCGGCTGCTCTACCTTTAGGTCGAGCAGGTACAACTGATTCAGGGGCCTCTTCACCTTGACAAGAAGTCACTGCTCCCGGTCTCTGATCCTAAGGACTCCGTCCTTGATCAGTACCTCGCTACCACGCTCATCCAGCTGACCAATGCTGATGATGCTGGAACGCAGCTACGGGATGTAGTATACATCCATTAGCCCACGGTGCTCCTTGTTCTGGCACCTAAAGATGATGGTGTCGCGCCCTTGGATAGCCACCCTTGAGCCGTCACCAAACTTCACCGTACCGGTAACATCGTCATCGAGCTCAGAGAAGGATGCCTTGGAGCCCGTCATGTGGTTGCTGGCACCGGAGTCTAGATACCACCGTTGCTCCTGGTCGGCGCCCACACGTTCGAGGTGGACTTGGACGCGTGGTTCATCGAGGTTGATGGTCTTCAGGGCCTTCCTAGGTCCTTCCACCATCGTCGTCTCTTCCCTCTCCTCGGCCTCGACGTCGTGCAGTGCATAGAACGTCGCCATCAGGATAGTGGCCTCATCCTCATCATCAGCTTGCGCTAGATGAGCTTCAGCCTTCTTCTCCTGCTTGTGGTTTGGGCACTCCTGTGTCCAATGGCCCATCTTCCCCGAAGAAGCCTTGCCGCGGCTGGAGGAGGCTGCCTTCCCGGAGTTCCTCCGAGCAGCCCACTCCTCTTCCATCAGCAGGAGTTTCCCGCTGTCCTTCGTTGCAGTACTCCACCGATACAGCAGTGAGGATAGCCTCCAACGCCTCCTTAGCCAAGCTCTTCGCTCCCAACGCTGACATGTTATCCTCCTCATTGTCGGTGCCATTGTCAACAGCATTCCAGAGCCGTCGGGCTTTGAGCTTGACCATCATGATCACCGACCACTCTCCATAGTTGGTGCGAGTCAGCGTCGGCCAACTGGTGCCGCTGACCTCCCGCACCTTGCGAACAACGACCTCCGGTCGTGGTTGGGCAGCCATAGCAGTGCCACTACTATCGCCCATCTTCGAACCGCCCATCATCGTCAGCGGTTAGTCTAGCGACGGCGCTTGTACGGCTCTGATACCACTTGTTGGCCCATAGGATCACCGGCTCAGGTGAGTGAACCACTCCCCAGTCTTACCGAGCACCCGCTAGTGTTGCCGAGCACCCACTAGCCATGCCGACCACGAACCAGCGTTGTCCGTCCCCACACACTATGGCTAGAGCTAGAAGAAGAAGGGAGAACAGAGCATGCACACACAGTATAAGACACCAGCGTTGGCCGAAGCCCTGGCTGAGAGATGGCAAATCTAAACTCTCTTTACTGAGTTACCGTGGTAGTCTATTTATATAATTCTATCCATCTAGTCCTAGTACAGCGCACATGCTGTAACAGTAACTAGATAACATACAGGGTTGACTCCGCGCCGGCCTCTGCATGTGGCTACAGTGCTGCAGGTGAGCTGTGCGGTGCCTGCACCTGCAGCGGCTACAGTATCACAACAGGGGGCCAGTTCGGCGCCGTGTTCCCTTGCTGTGTCCACACAAGGTAGCAGTAGATTATCTAACAGAAACTGCCATTGTTCCACACGGAGGTGGATGACAAGCTCAAACTGCCAAGAATTTCGTGGGTTAGATTTGAGATGGAGAGCAAGATACAGATCGATTTGGGGAGAAGACGTAGAGGTAAGACCAATAAAAATGGAAGTGAGAACCTGCTCGGATGTACCCACGACTCGCAAGACCTCCACCAGGTCGTCGTTCGCCCGTTGTCGCCTGCTGTCGTCGCTTCCAAACACGTTGATCTGATGGCGAACTCGCTTCCCAGCCGAGTTCCTAGGTCGATGGTGAGGAGGGAGGCTGGAGGGTCGCTACCATACCAGCGCGCTGCCAGAAGGAGGCTAGGCCGCTCGGAGCTGCCGCGCTAGGCGCTCCGCAATGACCCCGCGCCGAGGCCGGGCTGCCGCGTCGCTGCGACCACGCACACGGGCACGGGCACGGCGCGTAGGGCCTCCACGTCGCGCGCCAAGAAAGGCTCGAGTGGCAGCGCCCTGCTCCGCATCGTGGCCGCCATGGCCGAAGGGAGGCACGCTGAGCGGTGGCGGCGACGTCTGCCTCTCTGCGGCTACGGCTGCGCGTGGGAGGCCATGCGAAGGAAATGGCTACGATTAGGGTTAAAGGGAGACAGGGAGGCTTATATTGCTCACAGGATGAATCTCAACCGTCCGCTTACAGATCAAACGGCCAGAAGACCGTGGGCCGAATAGAAATGGGCCGGACTATTATAACTACACAGCGGGCATTTATAGGGGCGGCTGGTGATTCAGTCGCCCCTACTATGCTATTTGTAGGGGTGGCTGCTGTGTTGGAGCCCGAGTACGTCACTGTAGGGGCTGCTCCAATGCCTACCGTCCCTAAAAAAAGATCCATTGCTACGTACTGTTTTTCACGTAGTAGAGCCCACCGCCTGACGGGCGTCACCGCGTCCGCGCGCGCACGCAGCGGCAATGCCAGGTCGTCCGTCTATCACGCATGCATATGCATGGTGCACAACGGCCCGGTCGACGACCAACGCACGGATGGAGAGACCCCCGTACCGCCCGTCGTCTGACTTGCCGTGTGCCACGCGTCGAGCGTCGACCGACCGGCCGGAAGCGAGTTAGGGCCTCTTTAGCACGGCTTATGTCGGCTTCGGCTTCATCTATTTTGCGCAAATCGAGGCACTGTAGCGTGAAGTCGTTTTGTAAGCCAGGGTTAAAATGAACTAGAAGCTGGAAAAAACCAGTTTTTCTGGCTTCACCGGCTTTAGCTTTACCGGTGAAGCCGTTTTGGATGAGCCGTGCCAAAGGAGGCCTTAAACCCATGCATGCATGGACGCGCGCGGCATGCATGCGCCAGGTGGCGACGACGTCGCTGTTGATGCGATTCGGGAAAAAGGTGAGGTGAGCGAGCCCCTACGACTCCGGTACGGTCCGTCCGTGTACAAAGCTAAGCTAGCTGTCGATGTTTCCGCGACGACGGTGGTCGCGTCGATCGTTGCCGTCACGTAATCCGGCCGGACCGTGACCGGCAGGGAGGTCGGTCGGCGCTCTCACGCCGTCTAAGCCATTTTAGCCGGATGCGTTTGGCGAGCGACCGGCCGGCTGGGCGAGCCGGGACAAAGGCCGAGCAGGGACCATATGAATATTCTCTCCCGGCCGGTTTCGAATTCCAAGCTCGGGCAACGACCATTCCTGACGATCTGCTTAGGTTGGTGGAATCTGGTTCTGGTCATTCCAGGTGTTCATATTTTTAAAGATAATTTTAGAATTTCACAACGTGATATTTTCGTCAATAAATATCAAGATCTACCAATTCAACCTTTTTGGGTGAGTGCGCGTACATATGTACATGAGTGTAGATATTTGTACGACCATACCATTCATGCATCCGATGGTACATATGTATATGATGAGTACAGACATTTGTATGTATAACCAGACCATTCGTGCATTATCCGATGGACCGGCTGGGGATCGACGTGGCCATGCATGTGTGGCTCGGTTAGCTACCAATCACAGCACCGCCGGCCGGCCTCACCCTCACCCATGCATGCCACGCTAACAACACGCGTGTGGTTTCCGCGTACGTACGTGCGGTGCACCGTGCACGCGTGGGCGCCCGTGCTTGGTCTATCTGTCAACATCGTCCATCCGGCCGTTAGCCTGTTAGGCTCATATTGTTAGAAGCATTCCCTACGTGGCGATCTGTCGACGACTGACCGGCCGGCGGGAATGCTTTTGCTCGATCGCTTTCTGATTTCTGAATTTTCTGAGGCGTCCTACGTCTCGATCGTTTGGTAATCGCCTTTGATGGTTGGATGGATGGATTAAATTCTTTATTCCGACGAGCGACGAGCAAGGTTTTTAGGAGATTCATTGACTCCAGTGACCGATGCACACGTTTTGGATGATGCTGTTGTAGTGCTGCATGCATTAGTTAGGATCGAAGAACTACCTCATCACCGACGCACGAGGTGACACGAGGATGCTGGGAGTCCGGCCGCCCGGCCTAACCCTGGTGGGAGACCAACGTCCGCGTCAAAGTGAGCGTGGTCGGTACAACAGTGTCAGTCATGCTGTGTGTGTTGGGTGGGTGGAGCAATATGCATCACAAACTACTCACAGATAGATAAAAGTGACAAGTCGCAAAAAAAAAAAAGGATAGGGAAAAGTGACGAAAAGAATCGATAAACTATGCCACCGTTAGTGTACGTGTATCTTTTTATTTGCGCATGCTCACGCGAGCGCGCGAGCGGTGGATAGGAAAATGGTACCGTACGACGATATGTTATGTTATCCCTGTCAAATTAAACTAGAGATATATGAGCTTCGTGTGTGCACATTTTCCTCAAAAGAAACCTTGTTAATGTTATCTTCGACTATCTCTACTTGATCTGCCACTGGCCCTTCCCACCGGTTAACCAGCTCGATCTGGATCACTGCCCTTCCATGATACTCCCTCTGTCACATTAGTTTTATCCTAAGTAAAAATATTACTACCTATGATAATTCTTATAGTTTCACAACATATAAATTTTATAGATTATGAAAGTATTATTTCTCGTAGTGAATCTAGAAACATAAGTCTTATGTCATGAACTTATATATATTTTTTGATATGGATGGTGAAAGATACAAATACTTGACTTGGTACAAAACTAATACGACATGTAAATAAAAACGTAGGGATACCATTCCTGTTGAGACCTGCCTAAAGGAAAATAGTGTAAAAGCAACACCAAGAGACTCCTTGTATCGTTTCTAATCTATAGGAATCGAGATTTTGATTAAAAAAGCGCACAAGAAATAAAAAAGTTGTTGGAGGGTACAGAGATGTAGAAAACTATTTTTTTACTAAAATGACTCTTTAAATAATGATTTAGAGAGTACATTTTAGGAAGACCTTTTGTCCTTGGAGATGCTCTAAAGTGCCTCGTACCCTCTTTCACCAGTTTGCCGAAATATGAAAATATCCAGGTGAGGCGCTCATATACTTCCGGTGATTTTAAAAAAAATGTTGCATGCAGGTGAGTTCAATTTATTTGAGGATAATGTCACTGTCATGTCACCCTAATCCCAGGCCCGCCGTTGCGTCGTCGTCACAACTTCAATTCCATGGGTCCATGCTGGTCCAGGTCCAGGGATCGGAGTATACCTACCCAAGTCCATCACTACGCTGGCGGTGGACGGTGGTGCGGCGTATCTGCATAATATATGCTGATATATATGCCAATGCATGCATGTATTATTTTCCCTTTGAAAGAAGCGTGCTAACTATATGCATGTATACGACTAGCTAGTACGATACGATATGATTACGCGGCGTTAACTCACTGATTATCCGTGATCTGCTGGCGTTTCGTTGTTTCGTACGCACTCAAGATTTAGGATTGGGCTTGATGATGCTTCCGGCAATGTTTGCTTGTTTGATGTGAACTTGCATTGCATTCACCCTCCCTGGAGCTGTTTGGTTGGCTTACTGGATTTCCTTGTCTCGTCTAATCCATTTTTTTTTAATTTTAACACTTTTTGTAAACTAATTTTAAGTCTAACACTGTTTTTTTTTTCAAAACTAACACTTTTGGCCGCGCCATGCATGGTGGCGCGGCAGGTGGCTGACATGGCGACGACCAAAAATGCTGACCGGTGACATCACTAGTCAGCATTTCCGGTCGTCGCCACGTCAGCCACCCGCCGCGCCATCATGCATGGTGCGGCACAGGCATTTCGCTATGCCATGACAATAGACGTGGCCAAAAGTGTTAGTTTTGAAAAAAAAATATTAGATTTAAAATTAGTTTACAAAAAAATGTTAAAATTAAAAAAAAATCACCAAGGTTAAGCCATATATTTGCTAGCGCTCCTAGAGTAGCTCTATAGATGGCTCCACAAACTAAATGGGGTTCTTTGCTCCACTCCATTCGAGGTAGAATCCACTGCAAGTGCGTGAAAAAGTGGCTTCATCTGGTTTCTCTGTTCGTGCGTGCGGGCCCTCGCAAAATGCCCCTCCTCCCGTGGGTGAGACTAGGGCAAGAGCGGGGAGGAGGCGAGAGTGGCTGCACGAGCGAGGCCAAGGTGGAGACATGTGGGAACGGCCTAGGCAGAGACGGAGACGGGGAGAAATGAGTCAATAAGAAAGAGAGAGTAAGGGAATGAATAAAGTAATAAGAGAGGAAGAAAAAATAAAGAAAGAAAACAAAAAGAGATAACGACATTATAGACATGTGGGAACGGCCTAGGCAGAGACTGTAAGTTGTTTTACCAAACATTTTTTTTTCTAAAAGAGCTATCCAAAACCAAAGAAAGCTAGAGCTGCAAATTAGTCTTAACAGCGCACGGGCCAGTAAAAGCCAAATTGGCTCTTCCAAGCTAGCAAGCGAAAACCTTTCTTGCACGGGAAACAAGACAGGTGAGCAAAGACGAAATCAAGCACGTGTATGTTTCAATTACTTCCCCGGCGATGTGAGGCGAACTCGAGCTGGAGATGCAAATGCGCCGTCTATTCCCTCTGTCTCTCAACAGTCATCAGACATTCAGACGCCTGAGATGATCCAGAACGAAGCGCATCAAGCCCAGACACTCGGCGTCATGGACCGCACCACTACCAGCGCCGGCCCGTTCCGTACCAGTCGTCGTAGTGGTAGTCGTCGACACGCCGAGAGCGAGTCAGGTACGCGCCGGATGCATGGTCTGCGCATGCACTTCACGGGGCCACACGCGCGCGCGCCGCCGCGCCATTCTATTGGACCGACCTGCAGACTGCAGTCTGCTGCCGACTGAATCAGCACGAGATCGCCTGCAGCTGCAGTCCGTGATCAATCGGCGAGAGAGACGACGAGCGAGCGGACCGACCGCACCGATCGGCCGGGTGCATGCCTCTGCCGCCTGCATGCGCCGGGTTTGGCTGCCAACTGCCCCTGTCCTTGCCTGCTCAGATCAGATCACGCACTTCCGTTCCCGTCCGGTTTATCCAGTATACCATCGAGATCGATGGCGACCTCGCTCCGGCCGCCCCCACGCAACCACCCGACCGACGTGGCGCCAGTAGCCAGCAGCCACAGTCGTTGAATCGGTGCCGGAAGCCGGCGGCGGTTACGACGATGCCGTTCCTGGCCCCGACCGCGGCGCCGAGGCCGCGGACCCGGTGACGCGCGCGCTGCTGCTCGCCGTTGCGGTGCCCTTATGCTGCCACATGGATCCGCCTCACGATTGGTTCCCCCGTGAGCGCGCACTGTGCGTGCTCCTGTCCCCCCTGGACGTGCGACGTACCTACACCCCGGACCCCGGACTTGGCCGGCTGGCCGGGGCCGGGCCCCCTGCTGGCTGGCTGCTGCCTCGTCGGCGTCGTCGTGGTTGATGTGAGGGGTGAATGCGATCCTTACACTGCAGCCAGGACGGCCGTCCGCGTCTGCCACTGGCAGCAGGGCAGAGCGCAGAGGCATGAATACAGTTTCATGCATGCATGGCGCAAGCATGTGACGATGCTATATTGCTACGCTAGCTACCAGCCTGCGCGCGGCGGACGGTCGTCTACTGTACAGTCTTATATGTACTACAGTGCTTTTCTGAAACGGCTGAAGCTGATTTGTTGTTAGAGAAAAACACTGTTATTTTACTAAAAATGTACGGCAGATAAGTGCAAGCGAACAAGGCTGGCCGGGCCGGGGCGGCTATGATGGCCCCCCATGCAGAACATGCATGGATGCAGAATCTGTTTGGATGCCTCCTTGTGGCCGGGCCGGGTAGTAGTACGTGGGCTATACCCATATGGCCCAGGCACGATGGGCCGGCTCAGGCACGACACTAAGAAGCACAGCCCAGGCACGACTCGGCCCGGCTCTCATCGTGTCTATGCCTGGCACGGCCTGGTCGTAGTGCCGTACCTGGGCCGTCATGTCGGCCCGTAGTGCTGGGCCAGGCACGGCACGGATAATGGGCCGGCATGACACGGTCCGATCAATTCTAGCCATCGGATGCTTTTAGAGTATTCCATAGCCGTTGGATAAGAATATATAGCACCAAACCCTAACTCCCCAAAGATTCCTCCCAGTAGCCGTCATTTCTCGATCTCTCTCGTCCTCCACGCGCAGTCGCGACCTCCTCCCCGTGTCCGACTCCTCCCGTCCCTACGGTCCGCCCAGCTCCTCCTCCGGTCCTCCTGAGCTCCCCACTGCGGCTCCCCATGGCGGCTCCTCCGTCCGTGCTCCCGTCCTTCCCGTCTGCTCGACGGTGCGGCGACCTCTGTGCGGTGGCGCGGCGACCTCGACGCGCAGCAACCTCTGTGTGGAGACGCACCCGGCGCTAAGCCAGGGCGCAGCGGCACGGCGACGGCGCTCGGCAGGGGCGAGCTCGCGCGGTGGAGACACGTCTGCGACGGTGACGTGTCCGACGCGAGTGCGGCTCGACGGCGGCCATGGCGACGGGCCGGCACGGCACGGCACGACTGAGTCGCCATAGGGCCGTGCCTGGGCCGGGATGCCGGCACGGCACGGCAGCGCCGCCGTGCCCCGTTGTGCCGTGCCCCACCGTGCTGTGACTGGGCGACCCGTTTGGCCATGTATACGTGGGCTACGCGCAGCGCGCTCGTTGTTCTCGTTTTTCAACGGCCACCAACTTTGCTGCTCACGCGTCCTTGAGCCTTCGAAACAAAGCTACAGCAAAGTCGTCGTTGTACGTCTTCTTCAACCGTGCCGGTACCCTTGAGGACGACGAGCCGTGTCGCGAAACTAGGAACATGGGCGGAGCTAGCTGGTTTCGCGCCTGCACCCGATCGACGCACCCTGTCGACATGGCCATCCGGTGATAGCGTCGGCGACGCCGGCCGCCTCCATCGCTGCCATAGTGCCATCCATGGACTTGGTATTCCCTTTCTTTGGGCTACGTGCAGTGCGCTCGTTGTTCTCGTTTTTCAACGACCACCAACTTTGCTGCTCACGCGTCCTTGAGCCTTCGAAACAAAGCTACAGCAAAGTCGTCGTTGTACGTCTTCTTCAACCGTGCCGGTACCCTTGAGGACGACGAGCCGTGTCGCGAAACTAGGACCATGGGCGGAGCTAGCTGGTTTCGCGCCTGCACCCGATCGACGCACCCTCTCGACATCGCCATCCGGTGATAGTGTCGGCGACGCCGGCCGCCTCCATCGCTGCCATATAGTGCCATCCATGGACTTGGTATTCCCTTTCTTTTCCTTCCTTCACCAATGGCGCTCAAGGCCCCACCCTCTGTTAAGAGTTTCGAAAGAATGGGGCCCATTTTCATCTCATTTTCCGCCCAGGCCGTCCATTGCGCAGGGCCCATGGAGAAGTCAATGGGCCTGAGTCCACGTACACAATCGGGCACCAACAGCCCTTTTGCGAGCAAAAATCGTGGAAGCTCAGAAGGGAAGGGAAGCAAGAAGAAGAAAGTAAACAAAACGGTAATGATTTCAACTGGGCGTCTGTGTGTGCGGCCGGACGTGTCTCCCTACTCGCTACGCTCGCTCTCTCTCGTCCGCACCTAGCCATCTGCCTCCACCACACAGCCCGCTCCCACTGCGCCGCCCCGTCGCGCGCGCCCACCTTCACCAGCCGGTGGCAACCGCGAGCCGGCGATCGCGCTCCTCCACGTTTGCGTCCTCCTCTCCCACCTTGGCGTCCTCTTCCCCTACGAGCCATGCGCCTCGCTGTCTCCCTCTCCCTCCTCCTGCTTCGGCGCGGCGGCATCCTCAGCGTGAGCACGAGCTCTGGTCCACGCGGCCACCCCCCGGCGACCCCCTTCCTCTTCTCTGGCCGGCCACCCCCGTCCTCAACTCTGGTGCGGGGACGGGCGCGACCCCTGGCGCGGGCTCGCGACCTCGGCGGCGGTCCCAGCACGGGCGCGCGGCCCTGCTCCGGCAGCGAGAGCCCCCAATGCGCGCAGATCCGGCAGCCATGACGCTCCCCACGCCAGAGTTTCAATTGTTTCAGGTGTTTCAGAGGTATGTTGCAGTCGAACCATATGGATGTTGGCAAAAGTAGATCGGGGGATGTTGCACGTGTTGCAATTGTTTTCAGAGGCATGTTGCAATAGTATGTTTCGAATGTTTCAGATGTATGTTTCATCTATGTTTATCTGGACACATGTTGCAATGGTGTTTATCTGGACGTTGCATATGTTTTACATATATGTTGCATGTGTTTTATTCGAATGTTTGCGTATGGTTGAAATGGTTTTAAGTGTGTTTCAGGGATGTTTTTGCATAACGGAGCCGCGTCTAGACGCAGGCCTAGGGCGGACGTCCGGGCGCCAGGCTCGGCACCCGCACCACGATCCTCGATCGATCGCCACACCATCATCAGGCGGCCGGTGGCAGGCTCCGCGCAACCAACGGCGCTGACCCCCTCCGCCTGCAGGCAGCCTTCAGCCGGATACGTATTTATGGTTTATCACGGCCGGCGGAGGACAAGCTCCTGACACTTTACAGGCCACCTTGGACGAGGAGCAACTGAAGAGCAAGTTAGTGCAGGCTGCAGAAGAGTTTACTACGGTACACGAACACAAATGCCTCCGCCGTCGTAGAGCGCGTGGCGGCAGAATAAGCAAACGGCAGCTCGAGTCATGGCGCATGGGCATTGGGCTTGTGCCAAAAACCCAAATGCCTGCCTGTGTGGCTGTGGCTGCAGTGACGCTGTGTGCAGTGCACGGCAACAACGGGTGGCTAGGCAAGAGACAAACCCACTTCCCTTGTCCTGCACCATTACTTTATACTACGAGTAGGAATGTAATATGTAGGATCGAGTACTCCTCCATTGCCAGCCGCCAGGAATTTCTACTCTACACCACGAGTCTACTATAGTGCGGCCTGCCCCGTGCCTCCAGCCTCTTTCAGCTCTTTCACCATGGAGCAAAGGACTGCATTCAACGTTACCCAAAACAATATCCATCGAGACAACTTTTCACTCTTTCAGCTACAACTAGAGTAACACTAACTTTTCACTCTTTCAGCTACAACTAGAGTAACACTCTTACATGAGCTCAGTTGGTGTGACGAACCCTGGACTCAATCATTTGATACATCTGCACTGCAATACATCAGGAAAGAACATGCAAATTCCCCCATCACGGCTGTGCAACAGTTCCGAACGTGAACTCCAGGCACCCAAAACCTTCTACAGAACCAAAGCCTAGATAAGATAGGGTGTTCTCTGCTCTGAAACCTCGGATACGTGATATAAAGAAAACAATCACAATCAAAACTAATCCTCGTCCATCCCACCACCAGGTTGGGCATCTCTTCTTGGGTGGCCATGATGATCTGGACAGTTCATATATTTACTCAAATATTACCATGTGCTCCCATGAAACGCAAGCATCGAAAAGAATTTAGAATGTAAGCTTAGCAGTCATACCTGGTTAACCCGTAGCACGGTGCATACAGCATCGGCAGAGTATTTTAGGGCAAAAAACCTGTACAACAAAATAAGCAAAGTGAGAAATCTGCTAAGGGGTCATCATAAGCAGCTTAAACTGCCAAACAAGAAGTGCAAACCCATGCCCCAATTTGAGGACACGTGTACGTAGACCAACAATGGTGCAAGCATTTTCCACATCCAATGTGCACATGTTCAATTACCACAAAAGATCGAAATCATTCTTAAACCAGCTTACACGTGATTCCTACATCTGATTGACTTACTTTGTGACATAGAGGTCCCATATTTTTAAGGTCGAGATGTCCTTGCAGGCACCTTCCTCCAGGTCAAAGCCAACTTTCACATTGCCACTAGCATTCTCGGCATAAAGGGAGGATATTATCTCCATTGCGCTAAGTCCAGCATTTTCTGCCAGGGTTCTTGGCACCATTTCAAAGCTTTCAGCAAATTTTGCAATGGCATACTGGTCCAACCTGTACAATTATTAACAGCAACCAACAAATGATTGAGGGAAACATAAATTGATTGTTTTTTTTTACAAAGGGTTAACCCTGCTCATATTGAAAGCAGATTAACTCTTACCCTGTACATGAAAAGTTACTAACTATCATGGTAAAAACAAACTTACCCTGTTTCCTTCAATGAGAACTCCTTCAATCTCTTTGCCAGCTCTATTTCTGTTGCAGCAGCACCAGGAATTATCCTACTGTCCCTGCACATTGGCTAGTATAAACAAAAACAGTGAGAACTCGGATAGATTAGCTAAACAGACATGGATGTTACAATACAATAAAAGAGTTAGGTCACATCTACTATAGATACCACACATATACCTTGTACGTATTGATACCATCATCAACAGCTCTTTCAAGATCATCTAGTATACTGCAATGTTCGCCTAAACGGTCTAAACGGCCGTGTACACGGTTTAGAAAACGGAAACAGCACCCTACTGTCTTGTTTAGGCCCTATTCGGTGCATTAAACATCGCAGCTGTTTACACGGTCCAAAACGCTAAAAAACGGCATAAACGGGCGACACGTAACGGCATTAAACAAGACTGGACGGGGTGAACGGGCCGTTCAGGCGATACAAGCGCAAGGGCGGGAGTGAAATTTTGGACCAAACAAACTTGCGCCCAAATCTCGCGGTCAATTTTGGGCCAATTGGTAACAGATAAGCCCAGTTTGGCACAAACTCGCCCTAGGGTTTTCATTTGCCATTTGCCACTCGTCTCAGACAGTAAGCCTCTCAACCGCCGCCGCCAGGTAGCCACCGCGGCCGCTCGTTTCGGCGTCCAAGCTCGCCGACCAGCCGCCGCCCTCCATCATGGCCTCCACGGCTCCATCTCGTGAAGCTGTGCGCCTGTGCCCTTGCTGTTCGTGAAGCCGTAAAGACATCAGGAAGCCTCGCCCTCTTGCTGCGGACGCCGGCTGCACACACCTCGACCCACATCGGCGCCGGCTGCACTGACGACGTGACTCCTACAATCCTCTAATTTCTCCAACTCTACGACCGTGCCAGGCTCAAGGTGATCCACTCTTCTGTACTGCCTTAGTCCTGCACTCTCTCCATGAGTAGATCTGAATGTCTGTGCTTGCTTAGTTGATTTCCTAGAGCTTTTTGTTGTGCTTCTCCATTTTCAGATATGTGCTCACTTACTGATTGAAATTGAGCCTAGCTAGTTAGCCTTTCCTGCTGTACATTGATTTTCAGTTATGTCAGCTTCTTTGTTGGATGCCATTCACGGCTAGATGCCTGCTGCCTGGTTAGCTTTGGCCTTTGGGGCATGTCTGGACACGTGCAAATGGGATAAATAACTAGTTAGCTTGTGAATTGTGAATTGGGAACACTTTCTGCTGAGTATCTTAGTAATTGTATTATTCAGACAAGTGCAGCTAAAGGAGATGGCTGTATTAAAAAATTTCGTGGTGATTGCATCTGCTTAGAACTGGACATGGAGTATCTCACACATCAAGATTGCATCTGCTGCTCCTTTCTGATAGAATAGGATGCAATGATAAATACTAAATAGTTATAAATGGATTGTTAAATAAATGGCTGCCTAGTATATTGTAGTTTGCTCAACAAATTATTTGTAGTTGCTTATTAAATAGTTGTCTAAAGTTTGCTCATTAAATTATTTGTAGTTGCAGGATGTCATCCGCTGCATCTAATCCTTCTGGTTCCACTAGCAAACCCATGATCCTAAAGAGGAACTCTAGTGACATTGGGTGGGAGTATGGAGTGTTGGCGGATCCAAACAACTTGAATGTGATCAAGTGCAAGTATTGTGGCCTACAGGTGACAGCAGGAATACATAGGCTAAAGCTCCATATTGCTGGGATTCGTGGCGAGGTTAATATATTATATCTATTCTCTATCAAGCCATGATTCTATATTCTTGCTGAGAACTTAATGTTTCTTTTTTAAATAATAAATATGCAGGTTAAACCATGCAAATTATCGACGGAAAAGGATAAAGAAAAGTGCAAGAAAGCCGTAGATGACTCAAAAAAGGCTAAAAAGTCTAGGCTTACTCAACAACAAGAGGTTAGAGATGCTGTGGACCTTGATGGTGCGCCGGATGCTGATGAGGACACCAACATAGCAGAGGTAGAAGAGGTTGATGCGGCTGGAGGGAAGACCATTAGGAAAATAGGGCCTATGGAGCAGCACAAGGGTGATCCGGCAGCAATTAATCACTGAATCAATAATGAAAGAGAGAATGCATAGCTTGCAGCGCTACATTGCGAGATGGGTGTATGTGTGTGGTAAGTTCTTGCCTTGCAGCTTGCCATTTGCTCAATTATAAGTTCTAACTGTGAATTTCTTGCATTCTGTGCTTTTAATGTCTAACTGTGAATATCTTGGTTTCATTTTAGGTGTGGCTTTTAACCAAATAAACAATGTAGAGTTCGATCAAGTTATAGAAGCAGCTGGCAGATTTGGCCCTGGTGGAAAGAAACCAAACCAGCACCAGTTGAGAGAGAAATTATTGTTTGAGGAAGTTGAGGAGACAAAGAAGATGATGAAGGCACATGAAGAGGAATGGGCTAAGAATGGTTGCTCAATCATGACAGATGCATGGACTGACCAGAAAAGGAGAAGTATCATGAATATGTGTATGCACTGCACCATTGGCTCAAGCTTTCTTGAATCAAAGGAAACCTCAGAAGAGTCACACACTGGACAGCTTATTTTTGAGTATGTGGATGGCTGTATTGAGAGAGTAGGTGCTGAAAATGTAGTCCAAGTTGTCACAGATAATGCTTCAAACAATACGGCAGCAAAGGATTTACTTTTTGTGAAGAGGCCAAACATATTTTGGACATCATGTGCAACTCACACCCTGAATTTGATGCTTGAAGGAATTGGGAAGATGAAGAAGTTCAAGGGCTACATTGATCAAGCTAAGTCACTGGCCATCTTTATCTATGCACACCATAGAACCTTGGCTTTGATGAGGAAATATACAAAGAAGAGAGATATTGTGATTTCAGACTGTTAACTAAAACTAAATTTGCTTATGCAGAATCATACAAAAAAAAGGAACAAGCTGACATGTGAGTGTCTCAACCAAATTGTATTTGTTCAATACAATAATAGGATGAATGCGAAAAAAATGAAGGCTAAGAAGAATCAGAACATGGATCCTCTTTTGGGAACCGAAGCAACTAAAGCTCAGGGATGGCTTGTTCAAGGTGGTGATGAAGAGGATGGTGAGCCTGTTTCTGGGCTGACATGGAAATTAATTGAAGAAGCTTGTGGGGTTGAGGAATGTGGGAAACTTCGTCGAAGTGCAAGGCTGGCCCAAATGAGAGATATTAGTGAAGATGAATTTGAGTCTGAAAAAGAAGAACCAATCAATGAGGATGAGATTGACTTTGAATCTGACCAAAAGGATGTGGTCCCAATTGTTGGGGATGAGGAGGGGGAGAATGATGAGTAGTTAGTAGTCACTCACAGTCACAATGACATACAGAGCTGCTGAATTTTGCTTTTGCATGGCTAGTAGCTAGTGATGGGCTGATGACTGATCTTTTGGTTATGACATGTGATTGAGGGCCTGTTTGGTACAGCTTATAAGCTGCTTATGGCCAAACTAAGCTGAAATCAACAGCCAAACGTCACGCTTTTCAGCAGCTTATTCTGGCCACGCTTATTTCCACAGCTCCCATTTGTACTAAAAAGCAGAAGCTGGATCAGACCAGCTTATTTTGACCACCGCTTTTACTCTATTTGTGCAGCTTATCTGGGAAGCGCTTCCCAAATAAGCTGTACCAAACAGGGCCTGAAATTGATTGCGGTCTTGCTGTGATGACCTAATGTGCTTGTGTGACTGAGAGTTGTGACTTGTGAGTTGTGAGAACTCAACTAATGTCCTTTTGCTTATTTACTAATTTGCCTTTGGTCTGTGGTCTTGTGCGGTGAGCCTGTGATGACCAATGCGGCAATGATTTTTAGTTTAGACATGGTGTAATCTGAATTTATGTACTCATGTGATGTTGTGCACTATTGTATTAATATGAAGACATGCTAAATAGCTGCCATTTGTCAGTTTGTGAGTGTGTGTCAATTGTGATTTATCTTGCTATTGACTATCATTTGACTCATTTCTTTATCATTAATCATGATTTGATTGACATGTGAATGTGGAATCAATACTTGATATTGTGCTACAGATTAGAACACTTATTTATTTACAGTGACAAAATACATATATTTGATAGAATACTTGATTTTTTACATGCACATATATAATTATATGTATTTTTTTTAAAGTACAAAACCGTTTAGACTGTTTAACTTCGTTTAAACACCGTGTAAACAGCCTAAACGCTAAACGAAGGGCGACCGTGTAAAGACCGTTTACCGTTTAGGAAAACATTGGTATACTGTCAGTACTGCCTCTCAAGACAACAGTAGCCACTGAATTTCCACCTTCTTCGTTCTTAACGACAGTAACCTTATAAATAAAAAACAAAATAAAAATGAATGCTGGCGAGGAAGAATAAAGATATATCTTCTGTAAAAGCACAAAGAGGCTAGAACATACTCAAGTGCCACCAATTTCTTCAACGGAAACAGAGTCTGCATATCCTAGTTCGTCGGCATTGGGTTGGCTAAGTTTCAACTATATTTCAAAAGAAAAAAAATCCAAAATCAGAATAAGTATGCCACTACGACACAGGAACAAATACATCTGAAAAACCAGAACTTACAATTGCAATAGCCCCAGTAGTACAGCAGAATCTTCTCAGTTCAAACTTCGAGCTGATTTTCAGAACCATCAGTCTGCAAACAGAACATCAACAAATAACTGCTATCAAAAAGGTCTACAGCCACACACGCATACAGTCCTCAATTTTGGAGAATATATAACATATACGATAATTCTCCAGTCTAAAAGGAATTTTCAACACAGATCAATACTGCACAAAGAATTCAGGTAATCTATTCAGTTCAGAACACATGAAAAGCAAAAAACTCACTTGTAACGTTCACAGAAATGTAGCGCCATGTCACCAACTGCAGCTCCACTGACAATAACCTTGGCACCTGAGTCAGCGACAGCTTTGATAAGCTCCTCCACCTTAGCTTCCTCAGTCTTAGCATAATTTTCTGGCTACAAAAGCATATGTATTATAGATTCCAACATATATTTGCAGATTACAGCTTGCAATGCGCTACAGAAGCAAAGAAATATCATGTGCTCCATTTTTAAGTTCAGCGTATCCATAAGAAATGAATCCACAAATTAAGAAAAAGGAATGTACTGCTGGATGCACGTATACATAACGTAAAACACACAAAGCCAACTAAACAGTTTGCAACACCCAAACCTTCATGAGCATAATAAAAGTAGGGACGACTTTAACAGAAGTCAAAAAAGATTCTCAGAGTAAGAACATACCTGCTCAGCGGAATGAATCAACACAGTTCCCTTTGTTTCAGTTGCTGAGGTATCGACACCACCAGCAAATACTGCAATCTGAATATTGATTGGTTTTAGAATTCAGAAAGAAACACTGCTAGACATCATACAGACAAAGATGGGTACTGTGCTGTAACTGGTTAGGATTCCTGTGCATATTGAATTTCTAGCACCATTTTATAACATATAACTGACCATTTAATTAAAATCATAGTTCCTATCCATTCATTGGCCTTAGCAGCAGTGTGAACTAGAAAGACATAAATTAATAAAATAGTGTCCTAAAAAAAAACTCGACCTGCGGGGGGTATGACGGCCCCCGGGCATACTGCTAAGAAGAGATTTGATCTTCTCACACAGATCGAGAAAATCCCCGAACCCCCGCCCCCATCCTGACGCAGCAGAAATCCGTTGCCTTGTGAGAACTGGGCCGGGCCATTCTGCACTTTGGCTTGTGGGGATGGGCGAGGGGATTTTTTTTACTCCCAGCCTGAAATTCGCTCCCACGGGGAGTCGAACTCAGGACCTGGGGGGTGCCATTAAGGTGTCTAACCCAACTGAGCTAGCACTCGTTGGCAAAATAGAGTCCTATGAAGTGTGATTTTTAAGAAACAAAAAAGTTTACAATAGCACTGAGCATAACACAAGCAAATGAAATGTGCTGTGCCGTAACCGCTTTAAATAGGAATAGGATTTGGTTTGCCAGGGCTTTATGAGTGATGTAATAATGCTATATAAGCATACATGATTCACTTGACAGTAACAAAATATACAAACAATGAACACATGACTAAATCACCACGAGCAAATGATTATCCTTGAGCTTCCAAGAACCAATACTCGTAACCTTGTGAAAATAATATTTAGAGCTCCATCCATTGCCCATTCCATTAAAAAAACTCCAAAAGCAATAAAAAAGAAGGGTATAGAACTTTCACAGGTATAACCAGTGTGCAATGTGAATGAAGAGTAGCCTTTTGAGCTTACCTTTGCCTTCTCCACCCTTTTGATGCTACCAACAGCATCATTTTTCAGAACCATCCCACGGACGACAGAAGAATTGTGCAAACCACCTCCAAGCAGCTTAGCCACTCTAACATTGTCGACATTAAAGTTTGCTGGATTTTTGGGGCAAACTTGAATGCAGGCCTAAAAAACGATACAACAAACCCACTATTAGCTGATATCAGTATGACGTGCAAGGGAAAAAACAAAGCTCCCTATAAGCTGGTATGGATTAGCTTACATCAGCCACAAGAGGGCACAGTACATCCTCCTGGCCAAGCTGCTTGCTCGCGACAGCAGATCTCATCCTCAACACAACCTCCTCCTTGTTTCTTACGTCCATGTTCTCTGAGCCTTTCTCAACAAGATCCTCCAAGATCTCAATTGTCTGCATACCGAAGACAGAAGCACAAAGAGTCTGCTATCAGACTGCATGTTTCAATGTTACAAAAGCCTACTCAGCCTTCTCAAGCAGTTCACCGGCAAACGATATGGTGAGATTGGCTCCATCCCCAATCTCCTCCTGCTGAGCCCTGCCAGCCAGTACCAGGATCTTAGCAGCCGGGTGCTGAACCTCGAGCTCATTCACGATGGTGGCAGCATCGTTTGTCACAAACAGCTTGTCCAAGTGATTGATAACCATCTTATTCATTCCTACATAAAGAAAACAAGTTAAACTACAACATCAAGCAATCGATCACTGGAAGGTTTCAGCATCTAAGTGAAATTTGGTCAGATGTGATTTACATAGTGCAGAAGACTAGGGTACTACAAACTAATAATTGCTTGTGATCCAAACATTGAACAAGGCTAAATGTGATTTCAAACGGCAAACCAGTGTACCAAGCGCCTCAAACTATCCAAACATTCATCAGCCTCGTCACCATATATCCCAATAAGCTCCAACAACCAGGCCACTCCTCGCTCCAGATCCCCCCTCACTCCCCCCAATAGCTTGATCCGACGGCCTCACGCTACGCCACCGAAGACTGAGCACGCTCTCCTTGCTCCAGATCCCCTCTCACTCCACTACTCCAGTAGTCACCACCCGAGCCCATAACCCGTGCAACGAAGCGAAGGCGCACGCGGAGCACAACTCACCGTTGGGGCCGAGGGAGGTGTGCGTGATGGCGGAGAGCTCGCGGCAGGCGTCGATGTTCTTGAGCACAGCCTCCTCGAGCTCGGAGAGGTGGTGGTGGCCCTCCTTGAGCATCGACTGGATCCCCGTTGCCTGCCATCGAGCCGAGCCCCACCATTGTCGTCTCCGGCTGGGTGTGGGGACGGCGGTCTGGCGGCGGGGACGGCGCCGGCGGCGAGTCGGATCGGGGCGCAGGTTTAAACTCTGATCTTCACGTTGATGTACACAGAAAAGCCAAAATCAAATAGAGGCTTTTACATGTATGCCATTAAAAAAGTTTGTAATTACACATAAGCCATTAAAAAAATTGACCGCACACAGGTGCCACTGCTCTAAACTTCTTTGCCTTACAAGCCATTCCGTCCGTGTTCTATTTGTTTTTTGCCGTTTGATGTGGGACCGGCAGGAGAAATTGTCCATATTACCCTTGGCGGTCCCACACCAAACAGCGAAGAACCCTGGGGGAGAAAGAGCGCGGGGACGGCTCCGGCTCACGGCGACAGCGGCGCGCGGCGGACTAGGAGTGCCGGCGCCGGATCTGGCAGCGAGGCCGCCGAAGCACCTCCTTGCTCTCCCCGGGCGCGCGGCCTCCTCCCTCCCGGCGGCGCACACGGTGGCCCTTGGAGGCAACGCGGACGGCCTCCTGGAGCCACCCGCCGGCCTCGCGCCCCGCGCCCCCTGGATCGTGGCCCCCCGTCACTGGAGCGCCGCGGCCACCCTCCTAGAGCACGCGCCGCCGGATCTACCGACGAGGAACGGCGGCGCCCCGGCTCCCCTCTCCACGGCAACGAGCAGCGAGGCCACCAGGGCACCTCCTTGCTCTTCACGGGCGGCGTCCACTTCCCGTTCCTATCCCCACCGGTGGTGCATCCAGCATCTTGGGCTCCGCGCGACGAGGCTGGAGGACTGAGATGGCGACGGCGCCCTGGAGCTAGCGGCCGCGCGCGGGTATGGCTACAGCGGACGGCAACGGCAGCGCGCGGCTGACGAGGAGCACAGTGGCAGATCTGGTGAAGGAGACGGCGACGGCTGGCGTGCGGTGGGGCAGCTACGAGCTCGGCCGCGTTGACGGTGACGGGGCGCAACGAGGACGACTAGGAGCTCGGCCGCGCGGACGGTGACGAGATCCAGGCGGGTGACAGGCGTCGATGTTCTTGAGCACAGCCTCCTCGAGCCCGGAGAGGTGGTGGTGGCCCTCCTTGAGCATCGACTGGATCCCCGTTGCCTGCCATCGAGCCGAGCCCCACCATTGTCGTCTCCGGCTGGGTGTGGGGACGGCGGTCTGGCGGCGGGGACGGCGCCGGCGGCGAGTCGGATCGGGGCGCAGGTTTAAACTCTGATCTTCACGTTGATGTACACAGAAAAGCCAAAATCAAATAGAGGCTTTTACATGTATGCCATTAAAAAAGTTTGTAATTACACATAAGCCATTAAAAAAATTGACCGCACACAGGTGCCACTGCTCTAAACTTCTTTGCCTTACAAGCCATTCCGTCCGTGTTCCGTTTGTTTTTTGCCGTTTGATGTGGGACCGGCAGGTGAAATTGTCCATATTACCCTTGGCGGTCCCACACCAAACAGCGAAGAACCCTGGGGGAGAAAGAGCGCGGGGACGGCTCCGGCTCACGGCGACAGCGGCGCGCGGCGGACTAGGAGTGCCGGCGCCGGATCTGGCAGCGAGGCCGCCGAAGCACCTCCTTGCTCTCCTCGGGCGCGCGGCCTCCTCCCTCCCGGCGGCGCACACGGTGGCCCTTGGAGGCGACGCGGACGGCCTCTGGAGCCACCCGCCGGCCTCAGCGCCCCGCGCCCCCTGGATCGTGGCCCCCCGTCACTGGAGCGCCGCGGCCACCCTCCTAGAGCACGCGCCGCCGGATCTACCGACGAGGAACGGCGGCGCCCCGGCTCCC